>NC_136965.1:15493405-15535905 GCF_032717465.1 Coenobita brevimanus | reverse complement strand
GAGTTTGTTTGGTCAACATAGTGGAGTGGTTCAGAGTTGCCATAGCAACAGGCAGCTTTGTTCATTCGTTCATCTGGATACGGAAATTTCAATTAACGTGCCTGGCGCACTGGACGAGCATCGTTAAAAATAGGGATGGGTTAAAGAATAGCACCTGCCACGCGGCCCCTGAGACGCGCACTGACACCAAACTTGACATGGACCTGCTCAGACATACCGGGCATGCCCATGCCAAATTTCACCTCATTCCACAAAGCGGCAAGACCTGTACAGGGTTCCCGATGTCTGACGAAAATTCGGGCACAAAAGTGTGCGTAGCTTGAGCACAATTGACCGCAAAAAGTTATAATTTACACCATCAGTGTCAGCTCGTCGTTCAGCTTCATTTGATGTATGGCACGTTGAAGACCAAGGGAATCAAATGTACACACACACACACACACACACAACGCATATTCGCATAGTATTATTGATAATGACCTGAGCTCCTAAATGCAAAGCCACAACAAGAATCATTATGTGTTTCATCTGTTTTGCTGTATTGGGTTTTACTGAGCACCAGAATACAGACTTTATGTTTTTCAGTCAAAAGTAAACCACTTCGCTTTTCTTCCGTTTTTCATTCCTTGTTTTCTGCCTACGATTCCATGTTGTAAATTCGGAGGTATACCTACTAAAATGAGTGAGCTACAGCATGGTGCCCCCAGGAACTGTTCGACAGGTAACATGCATGAGCTACAGCATAGTGCCCCCGGAAACTCACCGACACCCCCACCCGGACCCCACGGAGGAGCCGCAACCGAACCACAGGATGCAGTGCAACAATAGCACAAGTCAGCCCGGGCCGTGCGCGCCTATGACACACGGCCTCCTCACCACTGACCTAGCAGGAATTCAACATTACCTTCGGGGAGAGGTACCGCCAGATCAGATCGGGGTGGAGCTGCCTATCCAGCTCCAAACAGCACCCCTCAGGAGTTAGCCTGTAGCCACTCCCGCCTTCAACAGGAGTGTGCCTGTAGCCTCTCCGAAAGTGTCTTCTCCTTTGGGACGGCCTATAGCCGCCAGCCCCTCGTAAGGGAATCAGTGTCTCACCAACCTGAGGGTAATCAGGAGATGGCCGATAGCCGCTCCTGCCTTTCTCAGAAGGTGTTCTTCCAGGGACGGCCTGTAGCCGTCCTACACCCCCTCCTACAGGAGACGGCCTATAGCCACTCCTCCCTCCAACAGAAGGAGATGGCCTGTGGCCGCTCCCGCCTTCGTCAGATGGCTGATAGCCGCTACGAAGGTGCTGCCCCCGAGTCAGCCTGTAGCCGTTCCTCTCTCCAGCAAAAGGAGACGGCCTGTGGCCGCTCCTGCCTTCGTCAGACAGCCAATAGCCTCTCTGAAGGTGCTGCCCCTGAGTCGGCCTGTAGCCGTTCCTCCCTCCGGCAGAAGGAGACGGCCTGCGGCCGTTCCTGCCTTCGCCAGACGGTGAGTAGCCACTCCAAAGGTGCTGCCCCCAAGTTGGCCTGTAGCAGCTCCTCCCTTCGGCAGAAGGAGATGGCCTGTGGCCGCTCCCGCCTTCGTCAGATGACCGATAGCCGCTCCAAAGATGCTGCCCCCGAGTTGGCCTGTAGCTGCTCCCCCTCCCTCCTGCAGGAGACGGCCTGGAGCCGCTCCCACCTTTGTCAGATGCCCAATAGCCACTCCAAAGGTGTCCAGAGGTGCGCTGATACCCCCACCCAGGCCACGGCCAGTAGCCGGGCCTTGGCACCTCATAGTCATGCCCTTGGGCAGCCACGGCCATTAGCCGGGCCCCATGGCCAGAGAGAGGTGAGAGCAGTGTTAACGCCCCAGCGTGAGATGAGTGCCCGGACTCCCGACGCAGAAGGACCCCAGAAAGGCCCTAGAGCCTCCCCCAGCCTCTGCTCCCTATGCCTGGCCCTGGAGAAGACCCACCTGACAGACCCTGATTCAGGTTGGTACTGCAGCCCCTCCCTGATGGCGCCCCTTGACTCTGGGGGCCACAGTCTTCGGGTACTCCAGGCCCTCCCCAGGACACCCGGGCGAGATCTCCCCGTGCCCTGACAGTGGAAGACCCCCACCTCCGGCCGAGACCTGAGCCAGAGATTTCTGGACCTGTTTGGCCCCAGCCCTGAGGGCCACGCCCCTGTACCCAGCCCGGAGAATACGGGCCCCTTTGCCACCTGCAGCCCCGGACGAGAGAAGACGCCCCTGTGAGTCGTCCCATGCCCTCTTGGCGCGCCTTCCCCTGGCGGTGCCCCTGTTCCGGCAGAATTGTCGCTGGCGTGTCCCCCCACCGCCCCCACCGTATAACAAATCAAACTTACTTATGTACCTAGCCTTTCCGATCTTGTCTATGCAATCTTCCATTCGAGGGAGAGGGTAAGTGTCTGTTTTGGTTATCTGATTAACACGTCTGTAGTCGATGCAAAGCCGCTGTGACCCACCTGGCTTAGGGACTAGAGTGACAGGAGAACACCACTCGCTCTGACAGGGCTCAATCATCTTGTGGTCCAACAGGTAGCCAAGCTCCTTCTGGATGAGAGGAACTTTCACTGGGTTCTCACAGTATGGAGGCAGTTTAATTGGCTTTGCGTCTCCAACATCGACATCATGCATCAACACAGTGGTTCTTCCTGGAGTGGCACGGAACACTTGCGGGTACTCCTGCAGTAATGCCGAAACTCCTGCCTTTCCTCGGGAGGTAGATGAGAAAGCTTAGTCTGGAGATCATTCATGATATCAGGATTCTTCCCCAAACTATCACTCAGGCTCATACTGCATGGGAGAGCTTCACTTGCAGACTCGGGTGGAACAGCTACAGTACAGACTGGATTATTTTCGTCCCGCCTGTGATATAACTTTAGCATGTTGATGTGACATAGTTGCTTGCTCTTTCTACGATCTGGTGTGGCGATGACATAGTTGACATCACTGAGTTTCTTCTCCACGAAATAAGGACCACTAAACTTGGCCTGAAGAGGTTGCCCATGCACTGGTAGCAGAATCAAAACGTGATCTCCTGGCTGAAAGTGGCGTAACCTGGACTTCTTATCATACCAAGTCTTCATCTTCTCCTGAGCAGCTCCTAAATTCTCTCTCGCCAGCTGTAAAGCAGTGGACAGCCGTTCTTTGAACTTCATCACATACTCCAGCAGGTTGACGTCATCTTCCTCCGACAGCCAGCATTCCTTGAGTAACTTAAGGGGTCCTCTTACTTCATGGCCAAACAGTAGTTCAAAAGGTGAGAAGCCCAGTGATTCATTTGGAGATTCTCTTGCAACAAACACAACGAATGGAAGACCTTTATCCCAGTCTTTCTGATGTTCCAAACAGTATTTCTTGAGCATCGATTTGAGTGTTTGATGCTATCTCTCCAACGCTCCTTGGGTCTGGGGATGGTAAGCTGAAGACGTGATCTGGGTGATGCCCAACTCTTTCAGAGACTGCTTGAAAACATTTGACATGAAATTACTTCCCCGGTCTGACTGTACCTCCTTGGGCAGACCAAACTTTGTGAAGAACCCTAGCATTTCCTTAACCACGTTCTTTGCTGAGATATTTCTAAGTGGAATGGCTTCAGGATAACGAGTAGCCATATCAATCAGGGTCAACACATAAGAAAATCCTGAAGAAGTCTTAGGAAGAGGGCCCACAATATCCACCGACACACGGGTGAAATGCGCCTCAAAAGGGGGAATGGGAACTAGAGGTGCAACCTTTTCGGTCTGATTACACTTCCCCACAACTTGACAGGTGTGACAAGACTTACAATACCAGGAAACATCCCTGAAGATACCTGGCCAGTAGAAGTGTTTCAAAATGCGTGCCACAGTCTTCCTCACTCCAAGGTGTCCTGCCAAACTGGAATCATGAGCCACTCTAATGATATCCTGCCTACAAACACGAGGGATGACAACTTGATGTACGACCTCCCATTCACAGTCGGCTGATGCTGTTGGGGGTCTCCACTTCCTCATAAGTACTCCTGACTTTACATAATAACAAGTAGAAGCACCGGCTGACTCTTCTTCACTGTAAGCAGAGTTAGCTAGACCATTCAACTCAGGGTCAGCAACCTGCAACTCAACCAACTCTTGACGAGACAAATTATCAACACTACGGGGTACTGCCTCATCTGGTGAGTGGTCCAAATTAGCAAGAAAAGTGTCAGCTAGGATAACATCATCATCATCATTATCCTCTAAATCACCAGTAACTTTAGACTTAGCCCTAGTGACAGCACATGCAGGGAACACATCAGGGACATCACAATCCTGGGATGCAGCCACTGGCTCACTAGACAACTGAGGAGCTGGACACACTTGACTTCCACCAATATCATTTCCAAGTAAGAAAGTTACACCTGACATTGGGAGTGTCTCAACCAACCCAACCTTAACGGAACCATTAACAAAACCAGACTCTAAATTCACTCTGCACTGAGGGACAGAGAAGTAATTATTCCCTACACCCTGTAAGATTACAGTTTCATCAGAGGAATTAACATTAGAGCCTAGAACACTGGTCAGCATAAGCACCTGTATCACGATATATTTTAACTGATTTCCTGTCATTACTGTCCAGAGGACTGACAAAACCATCAGACAGGAAATTAGCACATGAACTCTTGAGAGTGTCACCCACGTTACTGCTCAAAAGAGGAGCTCCATCATGAGAATTTAATTTACCCCTCAAAGCAGGTTCAGTTAACTCGGTTAAAGAATTCTTGGAACTCTCAAGGGTGGACACTAGACCAATTGACTGAATATTTAAAGACTCCTTTTTGTTCACATCACTCTGTCTCCTGAAACATTTCTCCGTAGTATGACCAAGCTTACTACAATAAGTACATTTACTTTTCTGAAATCTAGAGGTGGAGCTGGTATTTACTTCCTGAGAAACATCATCTTTATTCTCTTTCCTGTTACCTATACTCTGAGTAGAGGCAACGTACTTACTCTCAGCTTTCCCTTTTTCTTTAGAATATCTCTTGTGAGTGAGAACATACTCATCAGCTAAAACTGCAGCATCAGACAAATTATATATTCTTTTCTCATCGAGATATAGGCTTACATCTTTATAAATACACCTCTTGAAGTCCTCCAGCAAAATCATCTGCTTAAATTTACCAAAATCAGAATCCACATTCTTAGAATTTAACCACTGCTCTAACAGATCTTCTTTGATTTTTGCATACTCAACATGGGATTGCTTATATTGCTTGTAAGTTGTCCTAAATTTTACTCTATAGGCTTCAGGAACAAGCTCATAGGCCTTAAGAATCAAGCTCTTAACTACATCGTAATTATCAGATTGATCCTGAGGCAAAGATGCATAAGTTACTTGAGCTTTACCGGTGAGAACAGTTTGAAGGAGTACTGGCCAATACTCCTTGGGCCAATTAAAACCTGTAGCTACCCTCTCAAACAACTGAAAATACTTTGTTAAATCAGATTCATTAAAAGGAGGGACAAGTTTAACATTTTTAGCCACATCAAAATCATCAGAGCTAGATGATCCAGTTCCACCTTGTTTCATGCGATACTCATGGTCTGCCTGAATCCTAGCAAGTTCAATTTGTGCCTGAGCCTGTACCTGTGCCTCTTGAATACGAGCATTTGCCTGAAATTCAGCCTCCTTAACACAAGCCTCCTTAGCCTGAGACTCAGCCTCCTTAGCACGTGCTTCAAATTCAGCTTCCTTCACACGAGCCTCCTGCAGGGCTAGCTGTAACTTAGCTAATTCAATCTGCGTTTGCTCATTTGGAGGAGTTACATTAAACAAGCTTTCATTAATTAATCATGTCAACAATTTGATCTTTAGAATGATGAGAGCGAACAGCAATTCCCAATTGCTGAGCAACAAGCTTAAGTTCATTCTTTGTTCTGTTTTCTACATCACACACTGTTTGCACATTTGACAAAAAATTTTTGGCTTCATCAAGTGTAATAATAGTAGCCATCATGAATATATCACAGTCATAAAATATCAAGCAATATCCTTATGTTAATATCCTGAATATCCTGATGAGAGGTCGCCAAATTTATGTTACGGAACAGCGAAAAATAATGTACACTTTAAGTGAGAATACTGAAAATCACTACTGTCCCGTAAAGTTCCAGGTTCAAAACAAAAGAGTTAGGTGAAATTACAAGTTAAAGTTTAATGCTCAAACTAACAACAAAACATTCAGAACTCATAAGGATAATGTAATGGCAAAAACAGGTTAAATATATGGTTAACTGCAATAGCCTCTATTAACATGAAATTAGCAAGAGTAAATCTACCTAAGTCAGCCCTGATAAAATGAAAATACACTGGGTAATGCTCAGTTAATGCAAGATAAATTATTACAGATACAAACTATTATTAATAATTGCTGACAATAAGAATCTTTACATAAATCACAAAAACCTAATTAGGCATAAAAATTACCCTTATGCTACACAGTACAAGAAAAAAATGCAACGACAGTTATACTCAAATTACACAGCTGCTAGATGGTTGGAGACTTCCTGAGCACTCACAACAATAACTGTACAGGGGAGGACAGAGATGTGAACAAAATGAAGAGCAGATCTAAGTGGCAATGATGCAGAGACTGAGCTCATTGTATAGGGGCCACCAGGGCTTGATACAACTTGAAAAAGGACGCGCAAATGAAGCCATGGGGACAAAGAGTTGACAATCCCGCTCTGGACAACAGAAAGGACGACTTACTCTACTATAACCGTAGAAGGGGGGGACTGAGGCAGAACACGCTCGTGATCAAACAGGCAGCACACTGTACGTTAGAATTACACAAAGGATGATGAAATCATAGGCTATGTAACAAAATATATACATATATATTCTGCAGAAAGCTCAGGGAAGGAAGTCTAAAATCTTCCCTTGTCTATTTCTTCCTGTAAAAACATATCTAAATGTAAACATGGTTGAGAATCCCCCAAGGGTCAAACGTCATGCCTAAGGACTGTCTCTATGGTCCGTATTCTTGTCGGTTAAGGAAGCTCACTAACACCTTTTCCTAGGCGATTTATTTTGTTTACTACACTTTACTCTCCTCCTTTATGTCACGTTAATACTTCCAATATCGCCTTACTCTGCATTAACGGCTTACAACAGTAGCGTAACTACAGGGGGACCTGGGGGTACCCAGGCCCCCCCAGTCAAACCCTTGGCCGCCTCAGTGGCCCCTCCATTTAAATATTTTTCTTTTTTGTTTAGTACAGTGTGCAGCTGTGTTTCTTTACACTTTTGGGGAAGTTTTCAAGATTATTTTTCACTTCACTATGGATAAAACTCCGTATAGTATAGTACTTCTAATTAATTAAACATGATGTGATATTGGTTGATTTTATTGTGAGATAAAACTTGTATAAATTATACATTTCCTCAGGCCGTTCTATAGCGACAAAGAATTTGTTAATAACCTGCAATACCGGTAAGGGAAAACGGGTCAAATCAGCTGACCTGTCCACGTTATGTTTACCCTGGACTCCCAGAACAAAAGGTCAATGAGGATTTCACAAATTGTCTGCTGTATATATTGATGGTTAATACCTTAATACATTTCACAAGGTACAATAAGATGTTATTTTGAAAGATAGTATGCCTTTATTTTAAATTATTTTTGTTGCAATATCTTCAATGTTCCTCACCTGTGCTCTTCAAGTAACCTGTGCAGTTATTAAGCACAACAAGCATTGTTTGTAATGGTAAAACATTTATAATAAAAATATGTATAATACTGTGTATATTTTCAAAGACAATAATGTGACCCAGATCAGAGTAACGCTTTTAAAAACCCTTTTTATTTTAGCCTGTGGGTTTTAATGTTTAACTAATTAGCTTGAAGTCGAAAAATTCCCAAAAGCGACGCCTTCCCCTGGGCCCCCCAGATGAAGGCCTGGCCCTCCTTTGGACCCCCACAAATGATGTCTCAGTTACGCCACTGGCGTACAAGAGGATATTAACCATCCATATCCAAAAATAAGTCGGTAAGGAAGAGGTAATAGGAAGCTTCCTTAACTTTCGAGAACATGAAGCTATAGCTTAAACATACTTCACTTGAATCAATCTCAGTGGAAGGGATGAGGATCAGCCTAGATTACACATTCATTTTGGAGAAGAAAAGACAAAAAATGGTCGTTAAATATTTCTTATACGATTTGGACCCAGCCTGGTGTAGAGGATGAGGGTCAAGAAAATATGAAGTAGTTGGATTTTAAGAACGCAGTGTCTGAAGCCAAGGACCCATATTCTAGTCATGTAAAGAGGCTCCTTAACACGTCTGCCTCAGCAATTTATTTTCGGATATGGCTGGTAAATATCTTTTTGTACTAATGCAGAGTATGGCGATATTAAAAGGTTTTATATGATACAGAAGAGGACAGTAAGGTGTAATAAACAAAATAAATCGCTTAGGAAAAGGTGTCAGGGAGCTCCATAACCGACGGGAATGAGCCTTGGTCTCAGTTGGATTCAGTCTTGTATTTTTTTATCTGCAGGTCTCCTCATTAAACCATTTAACTAAATATGCCAATTAACTTTGATCTCTTTATACAGACTGATACTTTGCTTACGAATAGTTTTATGTAATTTTCCAGACCTCAAAATGGCATGCGTTAGAACTTGAAAATGATAGCTATAAAAAGGCAATACAGTCGCTTCCTTCACACACACACACACACACACACACACAGCTTCCTCATTAAACACCTGTGGAGCTGGCTGTCAAACACTGGTAAAACACACACACACACACACACACACACACACACACACACACAGGGATTCAATCTAGGCGGACGTGTGACACCGGCGCTCCGTACCAAATCATCACGGCCAGTGGCATTACCTAAATAGTATCTTTGTATGAGTCAAGCTCAGTACCAGGTTAGACTAAATGATTGTTCATTATAAAAAGAAAAAAATAATAAGTTTAAACAAGACTTATAAAAACAGGAAATAGAACCAAGACGAAAGAATACGCTGAGTCATCGCTGAGGTTTGTTTAGACTACAACAACAAGGAGATTGTAAGTACATGCTTTGCACTTTAAGTATTGTAAAATGGATACATACTTCAGTAAAACAAATTTGGAAAAGAAAAGGGATAAAGGTAAAAAGCAAAATGATGATTTCTGCCAAGAACTGGTTGAAGTAGAGACCCACAATAGACTGGTTGAACGTGTAAACAAACTAGAAATGGCTTTCAAAAATAAAATTGATGAAATAAAGAAGCAGATGCACTTGCAAAAGGAAGAAATAGAAAAACTAGGAAGGGAGGCCAATAAGAAAGACAACCATCAGTGAACTAACAGTGGAATTGAGTACACTTAGGAAGAAAATGAGTGAAATGGCAAGTACAGTAGTCAATCACGAGAGTGTTATGGAAGATTTCAAAAATGACACATAGACAATTAGGCAAGTTAGCAGTCTTAATTACCAGAGCAGTGATATTGAGGAGAAGATAACACAAGTGAATGAAGCTGTGCAAAGCTACAAAAATGATGTAGAAACCACGTATGCTGAAATGGTGAAAGTAAAGAAAGACTTAGAAACAAGGGTGGAGGAAACAAGCATTAAAAAGGAGGTGAAAAGAATAATCCAAAACAATCCAAAGTTAGTCAGAGATTCAGTAGAGATAAACAAATCAATAGTAATCACTGGTATAGAAGAAGAAGAAATTAAAAACAAGATCACAAGAGACAAAAAGGAGATGGCAAATGTAATGAGTTTACTGAAAGAAGTATCAGAGGAAACCCGTAGTAAAGACATAGAGGAACACAAAAGGTTAGGGAAATACGAGAAAAGCAAGACAAGACCTCTAAAGGTGACTTTCCAGAGTGTAAACACTGTGGAAGAGATACTAAAAAATGCAAGGAATCTTAAGGAAAAAGAGGAGTTCAAAAATGTATGGATAAAAAGATGCCTAACACAAGAGGAACTGGAATTACTGAAAGAGAAAAGGGAGGAAGCAAAAACAAAAAATGAGGGAAGATCAGAAGAGGAGAAGAAGAATTTTTTTTTACAAAGTAATAGGATTGCAGGTACGAAAGTGGTACACAAACAGGATGGAAGAAAAAGTAGGAAGGTAGTAGAACCATGTCATGACAAGTATATAAACAAGATGATAAACTTGATGTACTCAAATGTGGATGGAATGGTATCTAAATTACTAGAGATGAATGATTATGTCAGAGAAAATGAACCACAAATAATATGTCTAACTGAAACAAAATTAATACCAAGGATCTCAAATGACACACTAAACTTAGAGGAATACAATATATGGAGAAGAGACAGATATTTAAAAAAAGGAGGAGGAATTATAATATTAACTAAGAAAAATCTAAAAGTCAAGGAAATAAAACTAGATATACCATCACAAGTAGAACTGATTGCAGTAGAGATCGACACATCTGAAGGTAAAGTAATTGTAGCCAATTTGTACATGCCACCCAGATCAAACACATGGGAAAGAGACGAATATGAGGACCTGGCAGAGAGTACAATTCAGAGTGTAAGATCATTGCTACATAAAATGGAAGAGAAATCGGAAAGAATTATACTAACTGGGGACTTCAATACAAATATAAATTGGAATACTCTAGATATAAATAGCCAAGAAAGCTGTTGGGACCAAAAGCTCCTGGATCTCGTACAAGAGTTTTTCTTAACGCAACATGTGAGGGAAACCACCAGAAAAAGGGGACTTGATGTACCTTCAGTGCTAGATCTAATATTTACAAGGCAAGAAAATGATATTGACAGTTTAATATATCACCCTCCACTTGGCAAAAGCGATCATGCAGTACTAAATTATAACTTCAGGATAGCATATGACATAGTAAACAGCAATGATAGTTACAAAAAGAGCCTAAACTATAAAAAGGGAAAGTATCAAGAAATAAAGAAGTATTTCTTAGAAGTTGATTGGGAAAAAGAGCTTAGAGGACAAGATTTAAATGCTGTATATAAAAATTTTTGTGAATTTTATGAAATAGGAGTCCAGAAGTACATCCCACAGCACAAAGAAGCAGATAAGAAAATACAGAAACGGTTCAATACAGAATGTAAAAAATCAAAAGAAAGAAGAGATTTGTTGTGGAATAGATACAGAAGACACAATAGTGAAAGGGCTTATAATAATTACAAACAGACAAGAAACGACTATACAAGAATAAGGAGGGAAGCCCAAAAACAGTTTGAGGAGGATATAATAAATAAAAGTAGTGATCAACCAAAGCTGTTTTACAGCTATATCAGAAGCAAAACTAAAGTAAAAGGTATAATACAATCCATTACGGACGAGGGAATCACTTATACATAAGAGAAAGATATTTGTGAAGCACTAAATAAGAATTTCCAATTAGTTTTTACAGAAGAAAAAAATTTTGAGAGGGACTATGTGGAACACGCATGTCCACACATACTACCAGATATACAAATAGCAGAAAAAGTAATACAGGAGGAGTTAAGTAGATTAGACAGAGGAAAAGCAAGTGGTCCTGATGAAATTTCATGTTGGGTATTACGAGAATGTGCAAAGGAGTTATGTAAACCATTATTTTTAATTTTCAAGAAATCCTTGAGTCAAGGTAAACTACCTGATATTTGGAAAAAAGCAAATATTGTCCCCTTATTCAAGAAATGAAATAGACAAAAT
Source organism: Coenobita brevimanus (assembly GCF_032717465.1). NCBI lineage: Eukaryota > Metazoa > Arthropoda > Malacostraca > Decapoda > Coenobitidae > Coenobita > Coenobita brevimanus. The sequence goes on along the minus strand of NC_136965.1, from coordinate 15,524,223 downwards.
CCACTCAACTACCGACCAGTATAACTGACCAGTGTTGTAAGCAAGGTATTAGAAAAACTTATAAGAAAAGCTTGGGTAAATCATCTAGAAGAACACAGTATGATAACAGAAAGACAGTTTGGTTTCAGAAAAGGAAAATCATGTGTTACTAATCTGTTTGAGCTACTGTGACAGAGTAACGAACACAATCCAGGAAAGGGAAGGATGGGTGGACAGTATCTATTTAGATTTCAAGAAAGCTTTTGACACGGTACCTCACCAAAGACTTTTATGGAAACTGTACCATCAAGGAGGAATTCGAGGCAAACTGTTTTGTTGGATGCAAGACTTTCTTATAAAATGAGAAATGAGGACAGTACTAAGAGGAAACTACTCATCATGGAAAGAAGTGACTAGTGGAGTACCACAGGGTTCAGTGCTGGCACCAATCATGTTTTTAGTGTATATAAATGATATATACAGTAACACTGGAAATGAGAGCTATCTGAATATGTTTGCAGATGATGCAAAAATACAAAGGAGAATTACTACCACAGACTCTTGTAAAGAGCTACAAGAAGAATTAAATAAACTTCATGAATGGAGTAGTACATGGCAAATGGAATTCAATGTGGACAAGTGTCATGTAATCAAGTTTGGTAAAAGTGGAAAAAGACCTGATTGGGATTATAAGTTAGGAAATAAAACCCTATACACATCAGAAAGAGAGAAAGACCTAGGTGTGATTATCAATAACAGACTCTCTCCGGCTGACCACATCAGCGAGAAGGTACGGAACATGTATACACTGCTTGCATATATGAGAATAGCATTCACATACATAAATGAAGACATGCTAAGAAGGATAATAACATCATTCATTAGACCAACCCTGGAATATGCATCAGTAGTCTGGAGTCCTCATCTCAAAAAGCACTTAGACAAGATTGAAAAAGTTCAAAGGGCCGCTACAAGATGGATACCAAGCTTAAGGGACCTAAGCTACGAAGAAAGACTAAATAAACTGAATCTACCAACACTACAGGAGAGAACGAAAAGTGGTGACATGATAATGCTATATAAATGCATATCAGGAAAGGAGAAAATAGACATAAATGATTACTTAACATATGGAGAAGCATCAGCAAGAGGGCACTGCAAAAAATTGCATAAGAAGAGAGGTGATAAAGACGTAAGGAAATTCAGTTTCCCAAACAGAGCAATTGATCAATGGAATGCACTACCGAATGAAATAGTGTGTGCCAAAACAATTAACAAATTTAAGGATATGTACGATAAATATGGTTTAAGACACGGGACAGTACGAGCTTGACTCATTCCTGTAAAGATACAATTAGGTAAGAACAATTAGGTAGGTAAGAACACACACACACACACACACACACACACACACACACACACACACACACACACACACACACACACACACACACACTCCTATTCCCAACGCCGCCCTTTCCTCCTTCCATCCATATACTAGTGAGTGCTCCGGATCTTGACGGGTCTTCCTCATGTTTCGAAAACCAAGCCTCAAGGTAAAATAGCATTGACTGCGCTCATTTGTCCTCGCGTGAGTGGACCCAGCTGTACAGTAAACAACAAATTTGATTGATTGATTGATTTAATGCCTTTATTTATCGCTCAATACAAGCTTCAACGCAATAGGGAACGCTGTCACTGAAGGCCAAGCAGGAAGGGTAGACAGATGTGGGGGAAAAAATTAGAAAAATTTAGAATATACCCCCGGTAGTGTCGTAAATATTTAACTGGCTCATCACTTGCACTAAACAAGACAAAAATAGGCCTACAACACTACATAATTTGTCCGGATATATATGTCTTACTCCCAGGACTCACCTGGATCGTAATGACGTGTAGGTTGTGTTCCCTACTAAGCAACTAAACGATCTATTTAAGGATCCTCAAATAAAAGCTGGAAACCCTGGTGAAATATTATTCGCCCAGTCTTTCGCCACTAAGGGTCATTTAGTTACTTAGCTTAAGAGTAGCAATGGAGAGGCTTGTAGGTTGTTGCCATATGGTCGGAGTTGTTGAAGATGTTGCTTGTTGCTAGTGCTTGGCGGATTACTGGAGGTTACGGCCTGGACCAAATACGTACTTTTTACGTAAGCATTACTATTTACACTATTTATAAATTAAAGTGAATTGATAATGTTCATTCCCATCTAGGAGGAAGCACTGTCGTAAATTAATTAATCAGTCCAGTCTGTCCCAACCGAATTCTCTCTCAATACCACGAGAGTGGTTAGACTGCTTCCAAGCGTGACTAAGGCATGACTGGGACTGCCTCTGACTCGACTCGAGATCATCTGAGACCAAGACTCAATGAATTAGGACTGAGAGCGTGGGCGAGAGCCCGAGCAACTGAGGTCTCGAGACTCGTAATTGACCGGACGGGAACTCACGGCTGTTTCTAATGGATATAATTTATTGACAGTCCTGAGTACAAGGCCTTGGGCCGTCTTTAACTTCACTGTACGAACTATCCCTTGCTTATCCGGATAGCATTCAATAACTTTCCCCAATGGCCAACTATTCCTTGACTTATCAGTGTGAATTAACACTACATCCCCCTCCTTAATATCAACATCCGTTTTATTAGCCGACTTTTGGCGTACATGTCTATCGAGAAGGGATGACAAATATTGAGTTTTCCATGAATCCTGCCATTTGTTAATCAATTTGGATAACTGATGGTAGTTAGTGTTCAATTTATCAGCTTCAACGTAAGAGGGATCCAAATCATAGGGTGCCGTAGTTATTGCAGGCCAGGAGTCCAATCGATATCCACAAATAAGATGAGAAGGAGTGAGGGCTTCTGGCTCATCGAGGCTGTTAAGGACATACGTTAAGGGGCGGTTGTTAACACGGCATTCCACTTCCGTAATTATAGTGTGTAAATCATCCATGTTTACTGGTTTTCTGAATAATACCTTTTTAAGACACCCTTTTACTATGCCTATTAGTCTCTCATAGAAACCACCGAACCATGGAGCTCTCGGCGGTATGAATTTCCACTCACATTCTCTGCTGGTGAATTCATCTTGGACTTCCGCACTCTGCAGGACCTGATGTAGAAGTTCGGATCCTAATTTAAAATTAGAAGCGTTGTCACCGATAATTAATTTCGGGCAAGATCTTCTCGACACAAATCTCCTAAAAGCATTCAAAAAAGTTTCGGCAGTTAAATCTGTGACCAACTCCAAGTGAACTGCCCTGGTGACAGCGCAAGTAAACAGTACCACATACACCTTTTGCTCTTGTAGGGTGTCTGGTTTCAAGACTTCCATATAGCCTGTATAATCTAAACCGATTATTTCAAAGGGTCTAGCTTCTTCCACCCGCTCTTTAGGTAAGGGTGATGGTGAAGGATAATGATACGGTCGTCCTTCTAACCTCTTACATGTATAGCAGGATTTAATTGTAGATTTCACAACTTGTCGGTCTTTAGGGATCCAGAAGTTTTCTCGCAATTTGCACAATGTATCAGAAACACCACCATGCAAAGTGGTTTCATGAGCATATAGGACCAATAATTTCGTCAAATGTTGCTGTCTAGGCAACAACAGTGGAAATTTAGTGTGAAAGGGGAGACCAGCTTGGTCCAGCCTACCACTACATCTGATCAAATCGTTGTGCTCAAATAAGTTTAAACTCTTAACCAAATCTGGCATCCTTGTTACAAGTGGTTTCTGAAAATATTGGTAAACTTCGGGGAAGCTACTCTTCTGTAAGTATAGCAACCAATATTGTTGGGGTTTCAATAGGTTTAGAGTTTTGTTCCCCCTAATCTTTTGCAAAAATTGGAAAACCAAACTGGTGATCTTTATTAACTTCTTCCAACTACCAACTCTTTCCGGATCAAACAAGAGTTCAAGTTCTTTTTCCTGAACTTCTAGGACAGTCAGCGCATTAGGCTCCATCTTCGTCTTAAATTTCTGTTCTGGCCAAAGATCTTTATTATTCAACCATTCCGGACCATGAAACCAGGAGTCACTATTTATAAATTTATCATAAGTTAGGCCTCTAGTTAACAAATCAGCTGGGTTATCTTTAGTTGTGAGATGGAGATAATAACAGTCAGGATCAGCATCTCTCATATCTTGTACTCGAATTTTGACATACAAGATGTTACTTTTATTGTTCACTACCCATTGAAGGGCTACTTCACTGTCTGACCATATATAGGTGGTATTAATCTTTATATTACTTAAGGTCTTCCTGATATACACCCCAAAATGGACTGCTACATACATGGCTGTTAGTTCTAACTGAGGTAAAGTTTTACCTTTTAGAGGAGCTACTCTTGCCTTAGAAGATAAAATTATAGGAACATCCTTATAATTACTGATGTAAGCAACTACTCCATAAGCCTTGGGTGAAGCATCACAAAACAGATGTAAATCATAGGAAGAACCTTCTTTTCCCACCATTCTCGGAAATTTAACACTTGCTAGGTTGTTGCATTCTTTTGAGAGGGTTTCCCAACTCTCCAGCAAGTCTGTAGGTAAAGGGTCATCTCAGCCTAATTTTCTGGTCCATGTTTGTTGAATTAGAATTTTTAAAGGAATAGTTAGGGGAGAAATTAGTCCTAGGGGATCAAAAATTTTACTAATGTTACTTAATAAAGATCTTTTGCTATCAACTGTATCCCACTCTACATTTTTTACATTAAGGACATCAATGTCTGGATCCCACCACAATCCTAATATTTTATTACAGACTTCAGAATCAGAATTTATTTCAGTGGAGTTAGATGTCCACTCCTGCAATGGCATGTGAGCCTCTTGCATAATCTTGTTGGCTATCAGATGAAATTTCTTTAGATCCTCCTCAGTATTTACAGTCCCCTGAAGATTGTCCATATATAGCGAATCTTTAATTTGGTTAGCCACTTCTACTCGTATATTTTCTTTTTGCTGCTCTAAGTGATAATTTAGCGTCATTTGCAACAAGAAGGGTGAGCTAGTGGCTCCAAAAAGGACTGATTTGAATCTGTAAGTTACCAGAGAACTGTTATCATCATGAGGATTACTTGGTCACAAAAATCTGGTGAAATCCCTGTCTTCTTCTTGAAGTCCTATCCGTAAAAAAGCTTTGCTGATGTCTGCTGTAAAGGCATATTCATTAGTTCTGAATTTTAGCAGCACATCTAATAGATTTTTGGTTAGAGTTGGACCAGTGTACAAACAATCGTTCAAGCTGTTAGTGTGGGAGCCTAATTTGGCACTACAATCAAATACTATTCGCACAGGTGTAGTCTTACTGTCTCTCATTACTGCCAAATGAGGAATATAAAGAGTATTTTGTCCAACCTGTGCCTGCTTAACTTCCTCGATAAACCCCTTTTCTAAATGACTCTTGATTAACTGATCATATTTATCTAGTAAATCTCCTTCACCTTTAAGTCTCTTTAAATTTGAATTTAGGCGATTAAGAGCTAATTTATAATTTGTGGGCAAACTAGGTCGATTGACTTTCCAAGGAAGTTTTACCCAATATTGGTCATCACAGTACTGAACAGTCTTTTTATAATTTTCAAGCACAAAAGCTTCTTCGTGAGTTACCTGTTCAGGTTTAATGCCAATGCTATCAATTTTCCACAAATTGGAAATGTCAGGCTCTTCTGAATTTAGTGAGGGCTGCAAGCATATATTCGTTACCATAGCAACGTGAATTGCTTTCCTTGTACTTACAAACTTGTCAGGAATATTGCCATATACAACTAATCCTCCTTGTACTTTTAGGAAATTTATGACCTTGAATTTAATGAGACCATAAACTAATTCAGGATAGAAATCAGCACCAATAAGGAGATCTATTTTATCTATGTGATCAGTCAAACCAGGATCCGATACTTTATTTTGTTGATCTTTCAAATAGGTCAAACACTTCTCTAGACAATCTGTTCTTATGTTGTTAGGTAAGGTGTCTCTAACCACAGCCTCTAGTCTAGTGTACTTCCTGCCAGCTTTAACAGTAATCTTAACTAGCTGATATTCTCTTCTCTGATCTTCACTAATGAAGCCGGACAGCTGTAAATTAATCGTACCACTAGGCTTTAATTTAAGCTTGTTTACTAGGTCCTGAGAAATGAATGTCCTCTGTGATCCTTGGTCATAAAGAACTTTTGCTTTAATTTGAGATTTATTCTTAATAATATGAACAGCTCCAACCGGTAAAGCAGTTGAGATGGTATGTTGATTTGTTGGAGTGACTGAGCAAATTTGTGAATTAAGTGTATTCAGCTTATCACACAAGACATTGTGATGAAACCCCTTTTTACAAAGGTCACATCTTTTCAAATTGAAGTTACATTGATCAGTCTCGTGCCTACAAGTACATCTACCACACCGTCCTATCTGTTCGAGTCTTTCTACACGAGTAGAACGACCTGAATACGCCTCACAGCTCTTGGACAGATGTGCTCCATCACACAAAATACACTGCAGCTGCTGAGCTGGCTGCTGACTAGCCGATGCAGAGGTTTGTGACTGAGCATTCTTGGGAAATATGGGTGAAGATACTTGTTCTGAAGTGTGGTAAATCTTAGGAATTGATTTAGGAGATAATTTGACTTTATCAGGCTTCTCTTTAGTTAAAGCACCTTTAGTACTGGAATCTGATTTAGCTTCAGGCCCTTTGGACTCTAAATGATGAATAACTTTTAATAATGAGTCCCTATTTTCCTGTAGCTGGGGATAATCTTCATTTGTTACATGCTGGATTCTCTCAATAGTTTTACAGGGTAACTTTTTCATTACTAGTGGAGAGATAAGCCAACTGGAACTACTTAAATCACACTCCATTTTTTCCAGTTTCCTAAGGGTGCATTCTAGATTAGCCCTAAATTCGGCCAAGGAATTACAAGTATGAATAGGAGTTTTAAGGTGTAGCAGTCGCATTGCAAGTTCGTGCTGTTTTCTCTTAGGATTGTCAAAAGTTGCCTTAAGTAGCTGCACTGCACTGCTATATCCATCACTTTCTATACTGAAACCATCGATGAGTTTCTTCACGTCACCTTTTAACACTCCTTTTAAATAATTTAATTTGTCTACTGGACTAAGATCTTTTCTGGAATCAATACTGGCAACAAATTGATCCCAGAAGGAATCCCAATTAGCCGAAGTGCCATCAAACTCGGGTAGTTTAAGTGTGGGCAGCTTCGACTCAGCCCTTGGACAAGTTAAATGGGTAGACTCACTTTTAAGAGAGGAATTAATTCGAGCTATTAGTAGGCAAATTCTCTCTTCTTCGTTAGTCTTAGCTATAAAAATTTCATTAAATTCATCATCGTCCTTTGTGGCTTCCAATAAAGAATCATAAAGTGTTCCCATGACAGTCAGCTGGTTCTGTAATTGCTGGCTCCAGGCCTTAAGTTTAGTGTAGTCTTTGTCAGAGGATTGGAATTCATCATTTACTTTACCACTGAGAGTGGTGACATAGGCCTTATGGCCTGCAATCCTCCTTGACAAGGACATATTGAACCAAGTCTGAAAATCAAAATTAATAGAATCACTAAATGTAGCCTACAGCAATGAAACCACTAGAATTAAATTAACTAAATGTACATAGAAGAATTCAGCATCAAACAGCAATACTAAGAATGATACATATATCTGAACAACTAAATTAATAGTACAATTAAATTTTGATTACAAATTAAAGCCTTCTAGGGGCTACTACAAAATTAATCCATATTTAGTTTGTGTTAGCAACCCACTGATCATAATGAAATTTGAAATTAATAGTCCTCGCACCTTGGCCCAAATTCTACGTCTTCCTTCCCAAGGAGGGTGAATTTGGTCCATGACTCGTACCTCCAGAGGATAGGTCTTACCACCAAGCAAAATAATTTTCCCTTTTAGTTCCTTGGTTATTTTCTTATTAATCGCGTTCATGATCTTATTGTAAACAATGGGATCCACATATCGAGGATGATTATGTGGATATTCCCTCTTTTCTACAGTGCATATCACACATTTAGCACCTGCATCTTCTATAGCCTCATTAATTTGTAGTAGTGTAGCCACTAAGTCCTGCACGTCAGTTGACTCATTAATATCGTTTCCCCCCAACATGACTATAACCAAATTATAGCCAGGTCTAAGTACTTCTGCAAATTCCTCGTACTCAAAAAACTTGTCTGCTCTGGCACCCCCTACTCTGATCATCTCCATGGTCACCAAGGGCCATGGTGAAGGCACAGATATCAAGGTGTCACAGGTGACCAGAGAGTGGCCTATATAAGCCACCCGGTAATAATTTAATTCCAGAGCAGTCGCCATGTTGGAGTGTTAACAATCCGGTTCGAAGGACCACTTTATGGGGGAAAAATTAGAAAAATTTAGAATATACCCCCGGTAGTGTCGTAAATATTTAACTGGCTAATCACTTGCACTAAACAAGACAAAAATAGGCCTACAACACTACACAATTTGTCCGGATATATATGTCTTACTCCCAGGACTCACCTGGATCGTATTGACGTGTAGGTTGTGTTCCCTACTAAGCAACTAAAAGATCTATTTAAGGATCCTCAAATAAAAGCGGGAAACCCTGGTGAAATATTATTCGCCCAGTCTTTCGCCACTAAGGGTCATTTAGTTACTTAGCCTAAGAGTAGCAATGGAGAGGCTTGTAGGTTGTTGCCATATGGTCGGAGTTGTTGAAGATGTTGCTTGTTGCTAGTGCTTAGCGGATTACTGGAGGTTACGGCCTGGACCAAATACGTACTTTTTACGTAAGCATTACTATTTACACTATTTATAAATTAAAGTGAATTGATAATGTTCATTCCCATCTAGGAGGAAGCACTGTCGTAAATTAATTAATCAGTCCAGTCTGTCCCAACCGAATTCTCTCTCAATACCACGAGAGTGGTTAGACTGCTTCCAAGCGTGACTAAGGCATGACTGGGACTGCCTCTGACTCGACTCGAGATCATCTGAGACCAAGACTCAATGAATTAGGACTGAGAGCGTGGGCGAGAGCCCGAGCAACTGAGGTCTCAAGACTCGTAATTGACCGAGGCCTAGCCGAGACTAAAACTTAGACCTCTGGAGAGAAGAACAGAGGCGATCCACCAATCAAATAACTAAAAATGCATATGTGCACATTCCATCCATGGCTGGGAAAAAGACTAAATTATGAACCATAGTATAAATATACGTAATCCTATATACCCATCACCCTGGGTTACGTATAATACATTATACTTCCAAAATACGACTGCCCATCACCAACTGAAATAGAAAATGGGAGGAATTATTCCTAAATTTCCGACAACAGACTCGAAGAAGAGCCAAAAATGTTACCCCTGTTACGTTACCGTAAAAAAGGTTGTACCCGCATCAAAGAAAACGTTTCAAGCCATCGTTTCAAGGCTGACATTAGGAAAAGCACCTGAACCTTGAGTTTCTCTTCATCAGGTGGGTCTGGGGTCTTGTGTTAAAAGATTAATGCAGTGCTTTTTCGTGACTCATCTCACAACTAACTCTGCTTATTACACCATGCAGTCTCAATAAATTTTGAAAGGGTTAATACCTTAGTTTGAACACTGAACATAAGGTTAGACGTTTTAGACAAACACTCCTTCAACGTAAAAGTGATTGGTTTGCACTGACCAAGTACCTTCCGTGTGTGAGAGAGAGAGAGAGAGAGAGAGAGAGAGAGAGAGAGAGAGAGAGAGAGAATGATTAAAAATGAGTAACGCCAGTAAAGTGCATAAACCAAACATACAGAGTGAGAGAGAACTATGCAGAGAATATATATATATATATATATATATATATATATATATATATATATATATATACCGGTACATATATACATACATTTATATATATTGTTACGTCCCAGTCCCCACACTGCCACAGGCTCCAACAGCAGTAGTACAGTACAGGAAGGACGTTGCCCAGTAAGTTGTTGTTCTTATGGTCAGCCTTTAGGTGTGCAGTACACAACATCAGTTGAGGCAAAAATAAACACTGGCTCCTTAAAGTTTACTGTCATTATTTTCCAAATAATTCCACTTAATACCTTCCAACTTCACTCACTTCTTACAAGCACTGGAGCTATACTCACTTTACTAACTGTTATTACACTTAATGCTTAACAACACTTCTCAGTTATCACACTTAATGCTTGACACTTCACTGTTTTCTCAAGTACCAAAGACATACAAACTTTTGTAACCAGTCACTGTTTGCCACTGTTTTCACAAGTAGCCTACCCAAAAATATACAGTGTTCACTGACACTGACACTACACCAAAACCGACTGCACTTCGCTCAAACTGGCCTGACACCCGACTAAACTTTTATTTTTTTATTTTTTTTATTTTTATTTTATTTTATTTTTTTTTTTGCCTATCGACCATTGAGGCCGAAGCCTCTGGTCATTAAGGCAAATATATATATATGTATATATATTGACATATATACATATATACAGTATACAAACATATATATATACATACATACATACATACACACATCCATGCATATGAACATACACACTTTCATGCACACGTACATATATATATAATAATTTTTATTTTATTATTTTTTTGTAGTTTTATTTTTATTATTTTTATTTATTTTTTATATTTTTAACCTTATATGACTTATAATCAAAAATACCTAATCTAAATACCCTAAAACTAACCACCTAACAGACAAATCGCTAACCTATACTAAATCCTAAGAGACAAATAACTAGACCTACACTAATGTTCAAAAAGCCTCGACCAAGAGAACACCATCGACTGCAGATATGTAATGCCTTTCTACATTACATACCTGCACTCATCACCTGATGACTGTCAGTCGAGGCACAACCTAACATAGGGGACATCAATATATGAAAGGGAACCAGACGAGTCAGGAACATTTCCATATACGTCAGCTGTCGTCCCTAATTAGAATAACTTAAGCAAGATAATATAATGTATTTACATAATTTATACAAAAATTGAAGAACCTCGCCCAGCAGACTACCATCGACTGCAAGTGCCCAATACCTTCCTATATTGCACACTTGCACTCATCAGCTGGTGACTGTCAGGCAAGGAATTTGGCTTAATGTAGGGGACATCTATATTAGAAATAGATCGGTGGGAGGAGGAACTATTTAAAATATGTCAACTGTCAACCCTAATTAATATTACAATATATACATATTTACCGTTGATAAAAAACAATAACCACACAGTAAAAAAGTCACATCACTCTGATCAGTCCGGTCTCTCTCAAGAAAGCCATCAATTTGTCAGTCATAACAATGTCCCCATCACCCAGGATGGTGGAAAGGGTGAAGGGGACGTCAACTGCGCCGCAGTAATTCATAAGTGAAGCGCGTTCACGAATAAATCGCCGACAGCGCAGGATGATATGACTGATAGATAACACCGCATTACAGATGTCACAGTGCGGTGGGAAGCGTCTTTCCATATAAGGTTTTATGTGGGTTAAAACGGTGGCATTCAGCCGTAGCCGTGCCAACACTTTTTCTTCTAGGCGACTGGGACGGTTGGCAGTGTCCCAGTCGCCCAGGTACGGCTTACAAGTTGGAATATTTAGTCTGGTCCACTGACCTTGCCACAGAAGATTTATTGATTTCTTTCCGAGAGATAGACTCGACCGTAGATCACGAGGAACGTCCCAAGTCTCCCTCGAGCTCCACAGCCGACTTTGCAAGTAAGTCAGCCTGCTCATTGCCGTAGATACGACAATGACCAGGCACCCAGATCAGCGTGAATGACTTGTTGCATGAATGCAACTTATTAACGATGCGGCCCTGGATCTCATGAGAGTCCGTAGTGCAAGATGCAATTGCCTGAAGGGCTGATTTTGAATCTGAAAATATGACAAATGAGTCATGTCTAGAATTGAGAGCATAGTCTATGGCTTTGTCAATAGCAAAAAGTTCTGAAGTAAACACAGATGTATGAGTCGGCAACCGATACCTGAGGGCACATTCAGTCGACCACACACTTGCACCCACACATTCACTCGACTTGGAGCCGTCGGTGTACAATTGATGGGACCCCAAGTGACGAACAATGATCTTACGAAACAAGTGGTGGACCTCCGCCTCCGGCGCCTTGGCCTTTGGTGCTGGGAGCCATGTAACATCGACTGTAAAGCCGGGTGGCTCCCAAGGCGCTATATTTTTAAGCACCAACTTGTCACAGTCACTGGGGTCCACATCAAGCTCCTGAGTCAGTAAGTGGAGGCGAGCGGCAAGTGGCCGACGCACCCCCCGCAGAAGGTGGTGGTATTGACGCAGGGGGGTACAGGCCACATTGCCGATATTACTTTTTCTTAATGTCCTTACACCATAGGACAAGGCCAGGTGGTCACAGCGAATACGGAGGGGAGGCACATTCGCCTCCACTTCCATACGAGCTACACGGGTACACCGGACAGCTCCAAGACACATTCGCAAACATTTATTCTGTAACACATCCAATCCTTTCAGCGTGGCATCGGATGCCGAGCCATACACCTGTGCGCCATAATCTAGCTTCGATCGAATAAGGGACTTATACACCATTAATAAAGATTTTCTGTCGGCACCCCAGGTAGTACCCGCTAGGTACTTGAGGACATTTAACGGTTTATCACAACGAGCAAGCAAAGTATTAACGTGAAGTTTAAAATTCATTCTACGATCAAAATGTATTCCTAAAAATTTTACAGAATTTTGAAAAGGTACCGCCTGATTATCCAAAGTTAAGCACAAATTTGGTACGTTACGATTAGTGAAAACTATAGCGGCACACTTACGTACGGAAAACTTAAATCCCCACTGCAAGGCCCATTGGTGGACGGAGTCAAGGGCTGCTTGAATCCGCCCAGCCGAAAATTGTGCATTACGGGAAGAGTGCCATATTGCACAATCGTCAGCGTAGAGTGAGTATTTAAGATTCCTTGGGATGGGAGCTGATGACAGAATATCATTGATCATAATACTAAATAAAGTAGGACTAAGCACACTTCCCTGTGGCACCCCGTTTTCCTGGATAAATATATCCGATGTTACGTTACGGGGCAATTTGACAGAGAAAGTTCTGTCCCTTAAGAAATTTGAAATAAAAACAGGCAAATTTCCTCTTAAACCATAAGCATAGAGCTTCATTAGTATACCGTGTTGCCAGGTCATGTCATAGGCTTTATGGATGTCCAAGAACACCCCTATCATGAATTCTTTATTGGCAAATGCCTCTGCAATACAATGCTCCAAATTCATTAAATGATCTAGTGAACTTCTGTATTTACGGAAGCCACATTGTTGATCATTTAACAAATTCTTCGACTCTAAAACAAAAAGAAGCCTATTGTTAACCATACGTTCCATGACCTTACATAGACAAGAAGTCAACACAATAGGACGAAATGAAGTGGGATTCATAAGACGACCAGCCTCTTTGGGTATCGGTATGATGTGCGCAAAGTGCCATGAGTTTGGGAACGTTCGAGACGCCCAAATCTCATTGTACAGTGCTAACATCTTAATCAGGTTGTCCTGATTAAGATGCTGGATCATACCGTACGTGATGGTGTCTGGTCCAGGGCTGGTGTCTTTACAGGATTTAAGGGCAAGGAGCAGTTCATCTAGCGTAAACTCTTGGTTGTACGGGGAGTTTACGTCTTCTGTGGCAAAGTCTAATATCTGTAGCTCAGCCGTGCGTTTATGATGTTGGAAACGCGGGTCATAATTGGCTGAGCTACTTACATGAGAAAAACTCCTGGCGAGGATGTTAGCAACGTCCACGGGCTCGTCATATATGTTATTATTTACTTGCAAGGTGGTAATGGGGAAATATGGGCCTTTATTATTTAATATTCTTATAGTGGACCAGACTTTACGTAATGGTGTTGTACGAGTCACCGTGGACACAAAGGACTGCCAGGAGTCACGTTTGGCCCTTCTTATTATTCTCCTTGCCTCAGCCCGTGCTTGTTTGTATGCAATAAAATTTTTCTCAGTGGGCTGACTATCAAAAATCCTGTATCTCCTATTGCGTTTTCTTAATGCCTGTCGGCAATCCGGCGTCCACCAATGTGCTCTATGCTTCGCATGAACTGTAGAAGTCTTGGGAATAGCAGCCTCAGCTGCGTGTAATATGGAAGTAGTTATATTTTCGACCTTAACATCCATGGTCTCCCCAGATATATCTAAATTGGCGATCCTTGAGAAGGATCCCCAATCTGCTTTCTTATAGTTAAATTTTGGAGGTGGAGGGTCCGAAATGATGTCGCGTGTATAAGAAAGACAGATGGGTAAATGATCACTTCCCAAGGAGTCGTCGTAAGGGTCCCATGAGAGATCTTGATGTATACCAGGGGAGGCCAAAGATAAGTCAATGGCCGAAAAGTTACCAGTACGATCATCTACACGAGTCGCTCTACCATCGTTCAGAAGACAGAGGTTGGACTGTAGTATTAGGTCGGCTACTTGCTCCCCACGACCATCGATCCTCAAGCTACCCCATTGATAGTGATGGGCGTTAAAATCGCCCAACACTAACTTATTCCCAGGAGATGTTCAACTAGTGAATTTAAAGCATCACTATCAATGGGGCCATGTGGAGGACAGTACAGAGAGCAAATAGACAGATACGTGTTATTAAATTTTACTCTGCACGCGACAGCTTCCAGAGTAGAATTTAGAATCACTTCCGTTTGTGGGTGTGATTTATGTGTGTATATGGCTACTCCGTGACCTTCATATCTTCTATACGAGTGGTAGTGTTTGAACTGTGGAGGATCAGGGTGATCCTCAAGGCGCTGTCTCCTGTAAACAAACAACGTCTGGGCTGTGTATAGAAAGCAAGATTGCTATATTGTGTAACTTATTCCCATTACTTCTACAATTCCACTGTAGTATAGTGAATGCGGCGGTTTAAGATTTACGGGAGGGGCCAGTGTGTTTAGTTTTTTTATGCCCCCCGCGACCAGGCGAGTGGCTACCGGGGGACCTTTCCCGGTGCTTGCTGACGGAAACCTCCATATTTTGGTCAATAACAAGGCTCCCAGATTCCACCGAGGAAGAGCTATTCTTCCTCTCCCTCGCTGGGCTAGGAGCAGGGAGGACATGAGGACGTGGCTTTGAAAGGGTGGTGAAGTTATGTTTTACAGTCTTGTCAGGCTTCGATTTAGGCTTGACTGACTGAGAAGCAGCAGCGGCCTGTGAGTATGATGAAGCTTTAGGGAGGTCAGTTAGAGAGTTGGATCGTACAGGAGGTTTAGAAGTGGAGGTGGAGGTTGAGTGAGTGACTTGATTAACAAGCACGAGATCAGTCTGCGTCTCCACAGTGCACATCACAGGGCGGGACATCACTGCCGAAGCATAGGACCTATTCGGTGTGGGAGTTGCATGCAACTCCTTCACCTTTTTCCTTGCTTCGTAGAAAGAGATGCCCTCAGTCGCCTTCACCGCACAGACCTCTTTCTCCTCCTTCCACTTGGGACAATCCCTAGAGGAAGTGAAGTGAGCACCCTTGCAGTGAAAGCAGCTGACACCCTCTGATGTGCAATGGTCAGCATCATGTCCTTGTGTTGCGCACTTGCCACAGACTGATTGAGAAGCCCGACAAGACTTTTCATGGTGTCCATATAACTGACATCGTAAACAACGAAGTGGGTTAGGGATGTATGTCCTTACGTTAACAATTTCATACCCCACTTTGATATGGGTTGGGAGAGTCACTTTACCGAAAGTCAATATAACCGTTGCCGTTTTCGTCCTCCTGCCCTCGGAAAATCTCGTGATGAAACGGGCTTCAATTACATCTTCATGAGCAAGTTCATGTATGATGTCGTCCTCTTCCATGGCCATGAGGTCCCTGCAAGTGATGACTCCCTTGCAGGAATTCATGGAGTGAGGGATCGTTGGCACAACATCATAGCAATGGAATTTGCTCATCTTCATCAAATCCTTAACCTGGGACGAATTTGCAGTCTTTACTAGGAGATCTCCGCTAGCAAGTTTTTGGACCTGTTCCACCTCTCCTGCACATCCATCAATCACCTTCTTGATAATGAAGGGATTGAGGCTGGACAGGGGAGTGGAACCAACCGCATGAATTAAAACAAACTCGGCGTTTTGTACATTAATGTCAAGGCGGGTACGTGTCTGGGGCCGTTCAGTCTGGGGGTAGTCAGTCCGTGAGACAGTCGGGGTCGGTCAGGACTACCTCCCCTGAAGGGGAGGGAGGCAGCAGTGGCGTCCGCCATAGTTACCACTTCCCCCTCACGGGGGAAGTGGGAAGAGAGAGAAAAACGACCAAGGGAGAATTGCCCGGGGAACACACACCTAATCTGAGATTACCCTCTCAAACCACTCTCGGGAGGACGCGCCCGTGTGTAACTCACACCCCAGAGCGATCAGTGGGGGGTACACTCCAGAGGTGAGTAAGCAAAGGCAATCTCAGGAAACAGATATAGACACTTACTATATCTCTAAAGGGCTGGGAGGAGAATTAGTACTAGCTAACCTAACTTTATTGAAAAACGCCCTAGTGGCGGACAAAACAAAGCTAACGCCGGTGAGGCAACCCTGCAGCTAGAGGAGAGCCAGAGAAACACGTCTGATCACTCCGCGACCATGCATCAAAGTCCAAACTTTTAATAATCTCTACCCCATCTTATATGAGCTTGAATTGTTCTAGAATCTAGACTGATCTACATTCCACGAGAACAACAATTGCCAATTCGGAAACAACCAAAACATAGACCTACCACAGTTTTCTTACATTACATAACACTCTCAATCATTTACCATACGAACTTAAACTACATAATTTAACAAGCAATCACTTAAATAAAACATTATAAAGAAAAAGAGCACAAAAACTGATGCACAACTTACGAAACAACTAAGCTCACAAACAGCAGACGAACTGGTAACCCTGATGACTCGTACAGGAACTTACGGTACCAGAAACGTCTCGAAGGTACGAGACTACCTAACTGGCAAATCTCCCTTCATAACAATATATATATATATATATATATATATATATATATATATATATATATATATATATATATATAAAGTAAGACTCTTGCAGGTGATCTGGGTCATCATAACTTCCAATATATATAAAGTAAGACACTTGCAGGTGATATGGGACATCATAACTTCCAAAGAAGTAATAAAAAGAATGTGATAAATACCGGTACTCTTACAAACATTATTAATGAGAATTTTCGACCCTCCTATGGCCACCATCAGGTACTCAAGTTGCCCTATATTGTCAGCAATGACACGAAAAATAATAAACCAAGTAAGACCTGTTTTTGCTAATTCTTTTTTATGCAATAGGGAGATTTCATGATTGAACAATTGTTTTAGTGAATTTAGACCGATTTATTTTAGAAGATGTGTAGATGATTTGTTTCTAATTTTCAACAACAAAGAAATTCATCAAAATATTTTTTATTATATTAACAACCAGCATAAAAATACAAAACTCACTTGTAAATTTGAAAATAGTTGATCAAAATAATTTTCAGATATAAAAATTGTTAAAAGTAATGAAAGACTAGAAACAGGGGTACATAGAAACCAACTTTTACAGGTCAAGCCTTAAATTGGTATCGTTTTTATCCAATGAGGTACAAAATTAACTCAGTTAGAACTTTACCGAATAGAGTATACAATGTTTGTTTTCATTATATAACTTGGCATGAAGACTTTCTAAAGCTTATAGATTATTTTCAGGACGATACTTATCAATACACATATTTGACAAACATTTAAAGTCTTATCCAATGAGGTACAAAATTAATTCAGTTAGAACTTTACCGAATAGAGTATACAATGTTTGTTTTCATTATATAACTTGGCATGAAGATACTTATCAGATACACATATTTGACAGATATTTAAAGTCTTATCCAATGAGGTACAAAATTAATTCAGTTAGAACTTTACCGAATAGAGTATACAATGTTTGTTTTCATTATATAACTTGGCATGAAGACTTTCTAAAGCTTATAGATTATTTTCAGGACGATACTTATCAGATACACATATTTGACAGATATTTAAAGTCTTTCCTTTATAACAAATTAACAAATCAATCTGTATGGTTTGAGGTAAAAAGGCTGGTTAAATATGTTAAAATGCCTTTCTGTGGTAAAACTAGCTATCAGTTTCGCGATATAGTACTTAAAGAATTATAGAACAGTTTCCCGTCTGTAAATTTTCGGATTATGATTACTAATTACTTTAAGATAAAGCATTTCTTTAATCACAAAGATATATAGGTGTCTACTCCTCTATGTTCAGATGTATACAAAGTTACATGTCCTAGTTGTAAGGCTGGGTATATTGGATGTACAGGTCATTCATTCAAAATAAGAATATCTGAACATATGGGAAAGGGCTACAGAACAGGACAATATTTGCATCAGATGGCATTTTCAGCTATCAGGCAGCATTCATTAATCATCACCATCCTTTCTCTTATAATGACTTTCAGGTGGTAACTAAATTCAACAATTCATGTGATGCTTTACTAATAGAAAAAGTCCTAATAGAAATAGTAGACCTGAAATAAATGTAGCTAATAACACATGATGATTTTGTTCGAACACATAGGTTGATTTTTGGGTTGTTTTGGTTTGATTGCCTCAGTTTGGAGGTTTGAGCTAAGTGTTCGAACATACAGATTGTTGTTTTGGTTCGGATTTTGAGTAAGTTACTTGGGTCTACCTTGAGTGGTTCTTGAAATTTCTCTTTGAGCTTTCATACTGAGAGGAGGCTTGCTGTTTTTTTACTTGGTTTTCTTGGTTTATTATTTTTAATATAGTCCATGTCTGTATTATTTATCGTATCACTGCTGACAATATAGCACAACTTCAGTACCTGATGATGGCCTTAGGAGGGCCGAAAACTCGTACAAAAAATGTTTGAGTATTTACCACACTCTTTATATAGATAAAGATATATAAATGTAGATATAGACAGATAGCCTAACTAATGAAAATAAAACCACCTCAGTAATCATCTGGATGTTTTGAGAAATTTTCTTTTACTTGTGACTTTAAATTATTGCTAAATATTGTTTTTACAAATCATTTTTATCATGAATTTTATCATGCACTGTGAAATTTATTTATTATTTTTTTTTTTAAGGGGAAGGCAGACCCAATGGAGGATGTAATGGATACCCAGTTAAAGCCTGACAAACAGATTTTTCATACAAATTTCATTGTCAGGCTTTAACATAACAAGTCCTCTGGAATCAGCAAATGACAGACAGACAGACAGACAGACAAATATCAAAAGCTGTGCCATATTGAATTTTTTTTCGCACAATACAAGGAGGCCAATGTGCTAAATTTCTAAACTATATCCTTTGTATGCTAACTTGGCCTAAAATTGCCATCTCTTCATTTGAATCACAGAACTGTAGCAAGTTATTAACACTTGAATATTGCGTTAATTACAAAAAAGTACTATTGGAAAGGATAATGAGCTTTAGCATTATTTTTTTCGACCACTCGGAAACATAAGCTAGAAAAGAACGAAAATCTGGGCCAAGTTAAGGTGACAAGACTATAATACCACCGTTCTCACTTCACTAGCACTGTTGATAGACGTGACACGAAGAAAAACACATTCAGGATATATAGTACATTAATTTGCATTGATCTGTGTACCCCACGTGCCAAGGAAAGCAATTAGACGAAGGAACAACACTGGTTCATCTGGCTGCACTATATTAATGGTCAATTTTACCACACATGTTTACCGGTTGATCATTGGGTGTTGTAACTTCCCCCTCGGGTCAGTCCATACCTTCACTCCACTGTCTCTAGAAGGGTCGCTTCCTATACGGCCACCAGTTAACACCAGCCACTGCTAATTCTATTCTTTAACCTCCCGTGAATGTAAAATCTGTCACTTAACTTCATTTTCACACCAAGGCCCTTCCTCCTGCTATCATGTTTGTCAAAAAACGCGGGTTTGAGGCCATTGTTCAACAACATTTTGATATGAAGGGGAAGAGGCTTCTAGATGCTTCTCTCTTGATGCTGAAGCTGTGTGGTGGGTTTCCATTCCACGAGTATGTTGAGCCGGGAAGTGACAGTGACAGCAGCAGTGCCGTCTAAGAGCGGTCAGGTCCTCTGCACAGCCCAACCATCACTTACCAGCCCAGCAGAGGGTGGAGGTTGTGATCCTGCCTCGTGGTGGTCTCTCATCTTTGCTACCTCTCTTTCTTCTTACGGGAGGACCTGCTGTTAAACACTGTCTGTTTTGTTGATAAAACAAAAGAGCTGGCAACATGGCTCACTAGTATTGTGAGTGTAAGAACGGGCGAGTTAATGGTGGTTATACATAGTGGCATATTGACATTCAGCAGTGACTGTTGCTGAGCTGCTGCAGTTACTGGTTCTGGAGGATAGCGCAGCCGAGAAGTTCTGCCTTAACCTCCTTAACCTCATCTTCAGTTTTAATGCTGTGCTAAAGACTGCTGGATATCGTGGCGCTGTGGCTACTGTTTGTTGAAGTACTTAGGATTCACCCAATAGTGTGTATTAAGGAACTACGCCAAATGTCTGTTTACTTTCTCACTTTATCGTTTATCATGAGCTTCTACACCGCCGTACGTATCATGTCTATTCTATAAGAAGCTCAGACATTCACTACTTATATTTGGCCAAGGAGAACCAGCAATGCAGAGCAAAGTTAATCGCAAAGATCTTAAAATTTATAGTTTAAAACCAAACGCTGTAGGAGATAATTTTGAAGTTAAACCTTATGTTCTTGGCCTGTCTCATGATGAACGATTCGTCTCTCGGAAAAAGAGGTTCCTGAAAGTGATGTGAGAGACGTTATTGAAGATGGCAAGAGGTTCACCGCCTTCATCTGGACTACGTGGCCATCTATGTCACCTCTATTATGCTCACCACAGTCTCTTACAGCATCGTGTCAGCCTACTACCTGCCCTTCTTACACGACATAGGTCATTTAAACAAAATAATGGCGATCAGCTACGGAACCATGGCCTACCTCCCACTCTTCCTCCTCCCTAATATTCCCGTCATCCTATAGGCTCTGGTGTGAAACTATCAACTTTCAACACAGCTGCTAGATTTTCTGAGTATTAAAAGCAAGCATGCTGTATGTCAGAAGGTGGCTTAAAGTTAAGAATAATAGTCTTGTGTAGAATTCAAATCACGGGTAAAGCAAAGTGTAAAATCCCGTCATTTGTATCAAGGACGTCTGGCTTGTGCTTGTTTGGTTATGTACATGCACAGGGCTGATAGGGGTCTGTGGAAGGAGTCCATCTTGAATCTGGTTGAACATAAATGGAAACTGATCTGGAATGTCAGACGAGTATAGAATGGGCTATTTTTATAGTCTCGGCGTGGAGCGCATGCTAGGCCCCTGGTTCCACTCAGCTGTGCCATGCGCTTAACCCTGAATTTAGATGTAATACTCCTGTAGTGGTGTGTTGGGGCTGGGAAGGTATACGGACAATGTAACATTATTAACAGAGCTGAATGGGAGGGGTGAGTGTGGGTAGATGTGGACCAAGATTATGTTGTCTATGCCTCTATGGTGTTATTTCCTTGATTAATCAGGTTTCCCGATTATACTGCCGCTAACGTCCATCATCCATTTATGTAGTGGTATGGGCAGAATACACAGCGTTAGTTTTCTTTCAGGCTAGTCAAAGAAATCTTGTGAAACAGATTTAACAGTTAGAAGCATTTGCCAATGGTCGGTGCTGTGGTCAAAATCGCAGTATATAGATAGGTAGATAGACTGATAGATAGACCATTAGATATACATATACGTGTATATAGTTACACAAGTTTTTTATGGATATTTAAAGTTCTATCTCTATACCAAACCAAAAAAAAAAAAATCAGTTTTGGGGATTAGAAAACTTGGCTATATAGGCAAAAATGTCTTCTTATGGTAAAACCAGCCAGCAATTTCGTAAACTTGTACTGAATGAATTAAAAAAAACAGCTTTCCGTTTATAACTTTTGGGGTCAGTATTTGCTAATGATTTTAAGATGAAGAATTTTTTCAAGCACAGAGATAAAGTGCTACCTCCATTTGTGTTCAGATATTGTTTACAATTTTTCTCGTCTTCTTTATCAAGTTTGGTATATTGGACGTGTTCAAGTCGTTCATTCAGAGTAAGAATACCTGGACATAGGAGAAAGAGCAACAGAACGGGACAATGCTCGCAACAGATGGTGTTCTCAGCTATGCGTGAGCACTCACTGGCCTGTAGTCTAAAGTCAGGAAGTTCCCTAACACCTCTTCCTTGGTGAATTATTGTTGGATATGGCCGATAACTATCCTTTTGTACGTTGTTTATGCAGAGTGGCGATATTGGAAGGATTTACGACACAAGAGGACAGTAAGGTGTAGTAAGCAAAATAAGTCTCTGAGGAAGGGGGTGTTAGAGAGCTTCCTTAACCAATAATAATATGTGCCTTTAAATGATGACCACCCTTTTTCCAGTAACGCCTTTCAAATATTAACAAATTTCAGCAATTCATACGATGCATTAGTGGGAGAAAAATCACTTATAGAAGAGATAGGCCTGAAATAAATGTAGAAAATAATACGTAATCGTATCTCTGTTCGATCATATAAGTTGGTGTGGGTTCGAAGCTTCATATGGTGGTTTGGAGTAAGTCACTTGGGTCTTGACTACATTCTTTTTTTTTTTTTGTATTTCTCATTAAGCTTTGTAACTGTTTGGAGGGATTTGTAGTTCCGGATGTGTTTTTTAGATATATTTATCATTATATATAGTTTCAAATATTGCTTGGTAATTATAATGTCCTTCATAATAAGAGTCTGCGGCTGACTTTATAGGACAAATAATTTGCCCGATGATGGTCTGTGATGGGCCAATATTTCGTGATGGAAGATGAGTTACTTCCATCCTTTTTTTAATACTTTAGAAACTGCTATGCCAAACATCGCCAGCAGATGTCTTACTGTAATATTGTAATGTTATCCTTTTATTCACGTCGGCTTGCGATTTTTTTTTTTTTTTAACGTGTCCGACTCTAGGCAAGGGCTTCAGGGCCTATCCCAAGGTCCAGTGGTCATCCTACTTACCTCCACATGTCACCACTTCGGCGCTAAGACCCACCGTCCATATTGAATACATGCCAGGGTTGTCTCATACAGGACTGGTGTATTGGTACTGACACTTGTATTAGCAGTATTCCTCCAGGGAGGTCAGATCCTGCCTAATCCTTGTTCGGGATGGAAGCCTGCCTCTTGGCTTTTTTTTTTTTTTCTGTAATAAAAATAACTTGCACCACCTGCCCACTTTCACTGACTTACCACATCCACCACACACATTAGTGACCCTCGCCATATTTATTGAAAATGTGTGGGGGGGGGAGAACTCCTCCCTTTTGTTTGTGGGTGTATACTGTACAAGGATCTTCACTGGTGCAATCCTGCCTAATCCTGGTACTCGTGGAGGTCTACGACTGTGCAAATTTAGTTGCTCTGTGTAAAAATGTTGACCGTACATTGAACACACACACACACACACACACACACACACACACACACACACACGCACGCACGCACACATTCCTATATGTCCGTGGGTGAAAGATTAATGTGGCGAATGTGTTTTTGAGGAATAAGTATATGGGGCAAATAGGTCTTTGGAAGCAATAGATCTGGGGGGGGAGGGGGGGAAGGAAAGGTCCATGGGGGATAGTGTTCTATACGGTGACAGGCCCCTGAAGTGGTAGAAACTAGGCAGACCTTGATCTCTACAGGGTGTAGCCAGAGACGGGCGGATAGTTTACTTGCTACTTGTCAAGGTTCAGTGAACGGAATTTGTATAAAGACAATCCCCTTAATGCCTGCCGATATTATGAACCTTCACGGTGACATCTCTGTTGCTTATAAAGCATACAAGGGACGGAGTGGAGGGGGGAATGTACAGTCGCGTTCCGAAGAAACGATACACATCTACTCATTTAGTGTTCTATGGTTTCCAATGCTGGTAAGATTTGGAACTAATTCCCTCACTTATTGGCGCATTGATGACCAGTGCACCAGGCAGGAAGTGATATGGTTCCACATCTCGCCAATAGTAGCCTCTACAGTTGATAATACGAGCAGATGTGTATCCCTACTTATGAACGCGGCTGTACATAGGGTAACGGCTTAGGGGGTGAGGGTGAAGAGATGTGGTAACGGAATCATTTAGTTATAAGGTGAGTCATCCAGGGTGAATATAAGCAACTTATTAACTTTCTCACATTATATCACCTTTGCAATCTCACTGACACTCTCACTCCCTCATATTATGTTACTCTCACAGATATTCTTAATCACTCACTCTTCGTCATGTTCTTTTACCGTCACGCAGCACTCACTCTCACACCACAACACACTCTCACGCTTAGTTGTTTACGTTAGTACATCCAGTCACTCAAACTCGACCATTCACTCATCATTCAGTTCTCCGCAACCTTGGCTTTACCTCACAGTAAAAAGGAGATAATATATGTAATCAATAAATACACTATTCTTTAATTCATACATACACTGCAGTCTATAAATATTACTTCAAGGATTCAGGTTCTTCGGTGTGGTAATAGTGACCTAGTATATGAGTGTCCAAGTCATTTCATATGTGAGAAGAGGAGATATTCCGCCCACCAATATCTAAGCTATTAAACCGCCCTCTAGCAAAACCACAGTTTATTTCCTGGATAGTACAAAAGTCACTGGACAAATGTGTACAATTGCAGACTCTAATATCGACCCAGTTCTTTACAATAAATAAAGGAAGAGTGAACAGTGGCTTATGAATCCCAGCGATGCGCTCCTTGGAACCATGCAAAATTTTCAGGATAATGTGTAAGAGTTTCAGCACTGTTCCTCTTAAAACTGGGGCGATATTCCTGACCACAACTGTACAGTACACCCTCTCAAAAAAATTCTGGCACCCCTTGCTCTGATACACTTAGCAACGATCACTGTTACAGATGACGAGAATACGTGGTGTGGTTGGTACCCCTGTACCTCTCCCCCTCTCCCATTGGATTTCATCATTTGCAGACGAACTGACACATACCAGCAATACAAGACTAGAGATATCAACAACGCAACGTAATTCAGGAGTTGATGCAGAATGCTTCGTGTGGTGTGGCATAATGTATCGTGTCGTAGGGGTGCTGAAAATTTTTTGTATAATATATATATATATATATATATATATATATATATATATATATATATATATATATATATATATGGTATTTTTTAACTTGCTCTCTCTCTCTCTCTCTCTCTCTAGATATATATATATATATATATATATATATATATATATATATATATATATATATATATATATATATATATATATATATATATATATACATATTGTTACATAGCCTATGATTTCATCATCCTTTGTGTAATTCTAACATACAGTAAGCTGCATGTTTGATCACGAGCGTGTTCTACCTCACTCCCCTCCTCCTCCCTTATAGCAGAGTAAGTCATTCTTTCTGTTGTTCAGAGCAGGAGTGTCAACTCTTTGTCCCCTATGGCTTCATTTGCGCGTCCTTCTTACAAGTTGTATCAAGCTCTGCCGGCCCCTATATAATGAGCTCAGTCTCTGCATTATTGCCACTTAGATCTCCTCATTTTGTTCACATCTCTGTCCTCCCCTGTACAATTGTTATTATTGTGAGTGCTCAGGAAGTCTCCAACCATCTAGCAACTGTGTAATTTGAGTATATCTGTTGTTGCGTTTTTTCTTGTGCTGTGTAGCGTGGGGTGTTAGTTCTTGGGCCTAGTGGGGTTTTTGTGATTCATGTGTTTTGGGTGTCAGCCCTTATTAATATTTTGTATCTGTAATAATATATCTTGCATTCACTGAGTATTATCTGGTATTGTCATTTTATCAGGGCTGACTTAGATAAATTTACTCTTGCTAATTTCGTGTTAATAGAGGCTATTTGCAGTTAACCATATATTTAACCTGTTTTTTGCCATTACATTATCCTTATGAGTCCTGAATGTTTTGTTGTTAGTTTGAGCATTAAACTTTAACTTGTAATTTTACCTAACTCTTTTGGTTTGAACCTGGAACTTTACGGGACAGTAGTGATTTTTAGTATTCTCACTTAAAGTGTTCATTATCTTTCTCTGTTCCGTAACATAAATTTGGCGACCTCTTATCAGGATATTCAGGATATTATCATAAGGATATTGCTTGATATTTTGCGACTGTGATTTATTCATGATGTCTACTATTACTACACTTGATGAAGCCAAATATTTTTTGTCAAATGTGCATACAGTGTGTGATGTAGAAAACAGAACAAAGAATGAACTTAACCTTGTTGCTCAACAATTGGGATTCCAGTTCACTCTCATCATTCTAAAGATCAAATTGTTGGCATGATTAATAAAAGCTTGTTTAATATAACTCCTCCAAATGAGCAAACGCAGATTGAAGTAACTAAGTTACAGCTAGCTCTGCAGGAGGCTCGTGTTAAGGAAGCTGAGTTTCAGGCTCGTGCTAAGGAGGCTGAGTCTCAGGCTGAGGTGGAGTCTCAGGCTCGTGTTCAGGAGGCTGAATTTCAGGCAAATGCTCGCATTCAGGAGGCACAGGCACAGGCTCAGGCACAAATTGAACTAGCTAGGATTCAGGCAGACCATGAGTATCGCATGAAACAAGGTGGAACTGGATCATCTAGCTCTGATGATTTTGATGCGGCTAAAAATGTTAAACTTGTCCCTCCTTTTAATGAATCTGATTTAACAAAGTATTTTCAGCTGTTTGAGAGGGTAGCTACAAGTTTTAATTGGCCCAAAAAGTATTGGCCAGTACTCCTTCAGACTGTTCTCACCGGTAAAGCTCAAGTAACTTATGCATCTTTGCCTCAGGATCAATGTGATAATTATGATGTAGTTAAGAGCTTGATTCTTAAGGCCTATGAGCTTGTTCCTGAAGCCTATAGAGTAAAATTTAGGACAACTTATAAGCAAGATAAGCAATCCCATGTTGAGTATGCAAAAATCAAAGAAGATCTGTTAGAGCAGTGGTTAAATTCTAAGAATGTGGATTCTGATTTTGACAAATTTAAGCAGATGATTTTGCTGGAGGACTTCAAAAGGTGTATTTATAAAGATGTAAGCCTATATCTTGATGAGAGAAGAATAGATAATTTGTCTGATGCTGCAGTTTTAGCTGATGAATATGTTCTCATTCACAAGAGATATTCTAAAGAAAAAGGGAAAGCTGAGAGTAGGTTGCCTCTACTCAGAGTACAGGTAACAGGAAAGAGAATAAAGATGATGTTTCTCAGGAAGTAAATACCAGCTTCACCTCTAGATTTCAGAAAAGTAAATGTACTTATTGTAGTAAGCTTGGTCATACTACTGAGAAATGTTTCAGGAGACAGCGTGATGTGAACAAAAAGGAGTCTTTAAATATTCAGTCAATTGGTCTAGTGTCCACCCTTGAGAGTTCCCAGAATTCTTTAACTGAGTTAACTGAACTGCTTTGAGGGGTAAATTAAATCCTCATGATGAAGCTCCTCTTTTGAGCAGAAACGTGGGTGATACTCTCAAGAGTTCATGTGCTAATTTCCTGTCTGATGGTTTTGTCAGTCCTCTGGACATTAATGACAGGAAATCAGTTAAAATATATCGTGATACAGGTGCTTGCCAATCCCTTATGCTGACCAGTGTTCTAGGCTCTAATGTTAATTCCTCTGATGAAACTGTAATCTTACAGGGTGTAGGGAATAATTACTTCTCTGTCCCTCTGTGCAGAGTGAATTTAGAGTCTGGTTTTGTTAATGGTTCCGTTATGGTTGGGTTGGTTGAGACACTCCCAATGTCAGGTGTAACTTTCTTACTTGGAAATGATATTGGTGGAAGTCAAGTGTGTCCAGCTCCTCAGTTGTCTAGTGAGCCAGTGGCTGTGGCCCAGGATTGTGATGTCCCTGATGTGTTCCCTGCATGTTCTGTCACTAGGGCTAAGTCTAAAGTTACTGGTGATTTAGAGGATAATGATGATGATGATGTTATCCTAGCTGACACTTTTCTTGCTAATTTGGACCACTCACCAGATGAGGCAGTACCCCTTTAGTGTTGATTTGTCTCGTCAAGAGTTGGTTGAGTTGCAGGTTGCTGACCCTGAGTTGAAAGGTCTAGCTAACTCTGCTTGCAGTGAGGAAGAGTCAGCTGGTGCTTCTACTTGTTATTATATAAAGTCAGGAGTACTTATGAAGAAGTGGAGACCCACAACAGCATCAGCCGACTGTGAATGGGAGGTTGTACATCAAGTTGTCATCCCTCGTGTTTGTAGGCAGGATATCATTAGAGTGGCTCATGATTCCAGTTTGGCAGGACACCTTGGAGTGAGGAAGACTGTGGCACGCATTTTGAAACACTTCTACTGGCCAGGTGTTTTCAGGGATATTTCCTGGTATTGTAAGTCTTGTCACACCTGTCAAGTTGTGGGGAAGTGTAATCAGACAGAAAAGTTTGCACCTCTAGATCCCATTCCTCCTTTTGAGGCGCCAGTCACCCGTGTGTTGGTGGATATTGTGGGCCCTCTTCCTAAGACTTCTTCAGGATTTTCTTATGTGTTGACCCTGATTGATATGGCTACTCGTTATCCTGAAGCCATTCCACTTAGAAATATCTCAGCAAAGAACGTGGTTAAGGAAATGCTAGGGTTCTTCACAAAGTTTGGTCTGCCCAAGGAGGTACAGTCAGACCGGGGAAGTAATTTCATGTCAAATGTTTTCAAGCAGTCTCTGAAAGAGTTGGGCATCACCCAGATCACGTCTTCAGCTTACCATCCCCAGACCCGGGGAGCGTTGGAGAGATATCGTCAAACACTCAAATCGATGCTCAAGAAATACTGTTTGGAACATCAGAAAGACTGGGATAAAGGTCTTCCATTCGTTGTATGTGCCGCAAGAGAATCTCCAAATGAATCACTGGGCTTCTCACCCTTTGAACTACTGTTTGGCCATGAAGTAAGAGGACCCCTTAATCTACTCAAGGAATGCTGGCTGTCGGAGGAAGATGACGTCAACCTGCTGGAGTATGTGAAGTTCAAAGAAAGGCTGTCCACTGCTTTACAGCTGGCGAGAGAGAATTTAGGAGCTGCTCAAGAGAAGATGAAAACTTGTTATGATAAGTAGTCCAGGTTACGCCACTTTCAGCCAGGAGATCAGGTTTTGATTCTGCTACCGGTGCATGGGCAACCTCTTCAGGCCAAGTTTAGTGGTCCTTATTTCGTGGAGAAGAAACTCAGTGATGTCAACTATGTCATCGCCACACCAGATTGTAGAAAGAACAAGCAACTTTGTCACATCAACATGCTAAAGTTATATCACAGGCGGGACGAAAATAACCCAGTCTGCACTGTAGCTGTTTCACCCGAGTCTGCAAGTGAAGTTCTCCCATGCAGCATGAGCCTGAGTGATAGTTTGGGGAAGAATCCTGATATCATGAATGATCTCCAGACTAAGCTTTCTCATCTACCTCCCGAGGAAAGGCAGGAGTTTTCGGCATTACTGCAGGAGTGCCCGCAAGTGTTCCGTGCCACTCCAGGAAGAACCACTGTGTTGATGCATGATGTCGATGTCAGAGACACAAAGCCAATTAAATTGCCTCCTTACCGTGTGAACCCAGTGAAAGTTCCTCTCATCGAGAAGGAGCTTGGCTACCTGTTGGACCACAAGATGATTGAGCCCTGTCAGAGCGAGTGGAGTTCTCCTGTCACTCTAGTCCCTAAGCCAGGTGGGTCACAGCGGTTTTGCATCGACTACAGACGTGTTAATCAGTTAACCAAAACGGACACTTACCCTCTCCCTCGCGTGGAGGATTGCATGGACAAGATCGGAAAGGCTGGGTGCGTGGGTGGGTTTGGTTTGTTAGAGGGATACTGGCAGGTACCTGTGACTGAACGTGCTGGGAAGATCTCATGTTTTGTAACACTAGGAAAGACTTTTGCATGTTCTGTGGTGCCATGTGGTGTGAGTAGTGCACCAGCCACATTTCAGAAGCTCGTGAATGTTGTGACAGAGGGATTGGCAGGGTGTGTTGTTTATATTGATGATGTATTAATCTTCAGTGACAACTGGAAAGATCACCTATGCCATGTCAGTGAATTTCTTGAGCGTTTGGTTCGGCCTGGTCTTGTAGCTGGTTTGTCAAAGTGCGAGTTTGGTCAAGCTGGAGTTCAGTACCTTGGGTATGTAATTGGTGACGGACATGTTGCACCACCAGCAGCTAAGGTTCAGGTTATAAGTGATCTTCCCAGACCTAAAAGTAGGAAAGAGCTACAAAGATTTTTGGGAATGGTAGGTTATTACCGGAGATTTGTTCTTAACTTTTCAATTCTTGTATCACCACTTACAGACCTACTGAAAAAGGGAGTTAAATTTGTCTGGACCGATAACTGTGAATCCTCTTTCAGCAAACTTAAAGCTATCCTATTAAGTCAGCCAGTGCTCGCTACTTCAAATTTTGCTAAGCCTTTTAAGATGGCTGTTGACGCAAGTGAAACAGGAGCTCGGGCTGTTTTGCTGCAAGAGGATGATCAGGGTATTGAACACCCTGTATCTTATTACAGTAAGAAGTTCACTCCACCTCAAAAGAACTACTCAACTATTGAGAAAGAGCTTTTGGCCTTGATTTTGGGTTTACAGCGTTTTTCATTTTGTTTGTGTTCTGGTTTTGACCCCATAGTCATTTATACCGAACATAACCCACTGAAATTCCTT
>NC_136965.1:15483405-15490905 GCF_032717465.1 Coenobita brevimanus | reverse complement strand
CCTCTGCAGTATTGTGGGTGCAAAGTGTCACTCAGTATGCAAGCCACAACACCGCCAGTTAGCAGCGGACATCGCTACTCTTTCAAATCTACCTCAGTTTCCTGTAACATCTGTCGTCTGGCCTAATTCAATCACCAGGGTGCCTCCTGTTGGATCTACAAGTTCCATGAAAAGCACAAGAACGTAACCATGTTTCACCAGCAAGTCCATCTAACCGGAAAAAGACTTCTTGATGTGTCCCTTCTGATGCTAAAACTGTGTGGTGGATTTCCATACCGTGAGTCTGTTGGTGCACCAAGAAGTGAAGGAGGCAGCAGTAGTGTATTCCAAGAGAGATCAGGCCCTCACCATGTCCCAGCCATCACTTACCAGCCCAGCAAAGGGTGGAGGCTGTGGACCTGCCTGGTGGTGGCCTCGCATATTTGCTGCATCGCCTTTTTCATCCAAGGGGACCTGCTGTCACAAACCTTACGTCATTCTGACCAAACACAAAATCTAGCAGTTTTGCTTAGCAACATTGTAGGCAACGCAATGGAAACCTTACTGATAGTGTACATGATGACATACAGACATTCGGCAGTCACTCTTGCCCAGCAATTACAGTCACTGGTTCTGGAAAAATGCAATACGCCAGAGGAATTCCTTCAAGATATTATCTTTATTTTCAGTGTCATAGTACTGACTGCTGGATATCTTGGTATTGTGACTACAGTATCCCTGGAACTTGCAGTTAACCACCCAACATACTGTATTAAGGAAGTTTACGAAATGTCCATGTACTTTTTAATTGAATCTTTTATAATGAGTTTCTTCTTCACAGCCTTAAGCCTCACCAGTCAACGGTATAATAGTCTAAGAGAATCATTGCTTATATTCAATGAACCAGAACCAGGAAGGCAAAACAGCGCTCCCAGTGAGGATCTTAAACTTTATAGTATTGAAACAAGGAGTTCAAAGGAGATTTCTGAGGCTAAAACTTTCGCCCTTGCCCACTCTTATGGCACGCCACTTGTTTCTCAGAAAAAGAAACTCCTCAGAGCAATGCAGCAGAAGTTGATGATGATGCACGAGGTTCATCGCCTTCTTCTTGGTTACCTGGCCCTCCCAGTCACCCTCATCATGCTGACCACAGTCTATTACAGCATCGTGTCAGCCTACCACCTGCACTCCTTACCTGAATTAAAAACTTCCGACAAATTAATGATTATTAGCTATGCAGTCTTCACCTGTTTCCCACTCTTTCTCCTCCCAAATATTCCAGTCATTTTGCAGATCCAGGTGAGTGAAAAATAATGTACAGTTGGGTACACATGAACCTGGTGCAGTTCCTGTGTGAAGCAGACATCTTGCCACAGTTTCGGACGTTCATGCATCACAGTTACGTGGTCATTTCAACTTTGACACCCCCGTTCATTGATGTCAGCGCCACCAACAAACAAGTGATTGTGTCAGGGTTGTCTAGTGTATCAAATGCTGGACCTCTGATACACATTTATGTTGTATCAGTTTCATATGTGACCAACTGTACATCAGAATTCCTCGTTTTTTGATGGCATAGAGATGGTAGAGAGATGGCCACTCTGTCAAGTACTGTAAGTATATGGACAAGGTTTGTGCTGAATACCAATCAGTTTTATCCTGGAGCCAAATCTGAGTGAATCAAAAGTTCATGAAACTGGTGGCAAGTGTGAGAAAATATTCTTGGCTGTTTGATATGTAAAGATTGCATGGCGCTATTAAGGGAAGCCTTCTCGTTGTGGCACCGATATAATTAGGCGGTGGAGCTGCCCGGTTGTGTAATCGTCTCTCAGCTTCATCCCTGTCCCGTATAAACAAGACAGTGGGCTGCAGGAGAGGCAACGTCAGCCTGCAGTCCACTGGGTTCACATTCAGATGAACCTTTTTTTTTTTTTTTTTTTTATGTGCTCGACTCTGGGCATAGGCTCCACAGCCTTCTACTGAGACCCAGTAGTCCTCCTACCATACACCTCTACTGTACATGTCACCACTTCGGCACTAACACCCACCGTTCATACTGAATACATGCTAGGGCTGCCTCATACAGGACTGGTGTATTGGTATTAGCGGGGGTATTTTTACGACATGTCGGCGGGTCTTCTGGTAGATCAATAAAGTCATTATATGAAATTCAGATCCTTAAGCTGTTCCCTGTCCTAGCGGGGATTTGAACCTGGGTTCAGTAGGACTGCAGGCCACCTCTCTACCGATTGAGCCACCGCCTCCCCTCCATTTTCCTTGTTATGCTGTCTTCATTTTTTTTTCTTATAATGCTGCGTTTATTTCATGTCACAAAAGGACTGGAGTAAAGACTTTGGTCAGTACTCTTGTTGGTTGAGGAGGCACCCTTGCATCTCTTCCTTAACGATTTCTTTTTGGATATGTTTGGCTGTGTTTTGCTGAAATGGTGGTATCTGAATGATATGACACAAAAGACGATAGGAAGGAATAATAAGAAAAATAAATTACTTAGGAAGAGGTGTTAAGAAGCTTCCTTAATCGATGAAAATAAGGGCCTTTGTCCCAAGGCCGTGGTTGGCCCAGGAATTTACCCCGAGATCTGTCAGTACTCTGTTGATTATTCTACCAATTGTGCCACTGCCCCCTCCCTCAATTTTCTTATTTACATTGTTAATACTGCTGTTCTATTGACCTCTTATTACACGTGTTATGAACCTTTATTTCCCTACAGACCCAAGATGTAAGCAAGATGTGCAGGCAAGATCTAAATAAACACATCATCTACTACTGTCTGATAGCGCCCGTGACTTAACTGTCACACTACCATATTGCAGAACTTTAGCTTATCAGAATTCCTTCGTTCCCCGAACTGTTTCTCTTTGCAACTCACTGCCTCAGATTAGTTTCCCTCCAAACTTCAAGCTACAGCAGTTCAAGTCCAACTGTTGCAGATATTTTTGGTGAATGGAGGACACCTGTAATCCGGTGTATGGATTTTGTTACCCATCCCCGCCCCCGAGGGGCTTGGGGACGTGTATAGTTTTCACTCGGTTTGTCTGTCTGTCTGTCTGTCTGCCTGCCTGCCTGTTAAAAGCTCCGCGAAAACTACTGGTGCGATTTTGACTAAAATTACAGAGATGATGGGCTATGACCTTCTGATCACCTAATTAAATTTCGGGCCAAATTGGGCCAAGGCCCAGGCTGTGGGCCCAAAAAATGTAAAAAAGAAAAAAAAGTAATTTTTTTTTTCCCCCCCATAACTCCTTTCAAGTTCGCCCTATCGACATGAAACCAAAACCTAATGGTGCATCTTTCAAATCTGCATCCTATAACATGCCTCATTACATCAGGGGGGTCATCTCCCAGTTAGTGGGAGGGGGGTCAATGTCAGGTGGGTCGGCCTAAAATTTCAAATGGGCTTAACATTTTCAATTTTCACCCGATTTACTCCAGATTTGATATGTGACACCTTTGACTAGATATCCTGTTGTGTTTATACGCCAGCACTAAAATGACTGCAGGGGAAGGGTTTGCTGTGCATTGGTACCGCTTCTTGTTTAGGCTGAATACGGTGGTAATGGAATGATTCAAAGGACACGGAAGAGGATAGTAAGGTGTAATCAGCAAAACAAATCGCTAAGGCAGAGGTGTTAGAGAACTTCCTTAACCCGCCCAGTCCCGGCCACTTTTCGACCACTGGTACCCCCCAATCCCGGGCAATTTTCGACCTTTTTTTTTTTTGCTAAAACTTTCGCTTTTGGTGAGAAACATCGAAAATTCATAGAGAAATCGCTCACCTGAGGTTTAAAATACTCATTACAGGTAGGATGGGCTATGACCTTCTGATCACCTTACTGGGTTTTCTAGGCCCAGGCTGTGGCACCAAAGAAAACGAGTTCTATGGGAGGATAACTATTTCACACCACTCATAAACGGTATTTATTTATTTACTGTTACGAATTAATATGTAGTACAAAAGTATATTGGTTTTCAAGCAGTAATATAGGCATTATAAGCATTGTTTCACTCACTACATCACCTGACCTTTTTTGCCACATTACCTGATCATCATTTCTAACTGTTTCTTCCTCTAAAATTTCTATGGGCTTAACATTTTCTCCACATTTACTCCAGATTGATTGGGGAATCACCTGGCCCTGAATTTAGATATCCTGTTGACATGGCTATACTGGCCAGGTCACTAAAATGACATGCAGGGGAGGAGGTCATGCTGGGTAAGGCATTGTGTACCGCTTCTTGTTGAGGCTGAATATTGTGGAAATTATGAACCTTGCAATTGCAGGACACGGAAGAGGATAGTAAGGTGTAATCAGCAAAACAAATCGCTAAGGCAGAGGTGTTAGAGAACTTCCTTAACCGACGAGGCTACGTGTCCTCATTACGTGCAAGCTCGTTCCACCTGACTCGTCCTTTCATTTCCTCACCTCGACCCCTCTTCGCCCACACAGCAATGGGTTATTTCCTGTATATATCAAAATGACATGGACCCATATTCGCGTAGGTTGAGGAAGCTCCCTAACACCTTTTCCTAAGCGATTTAGTTTGTTTATTACGCCTCTCCTGTGTTTACATAAATCCTTTCGATATCACCATACTCTGCATAAATAAAGTACAAAAGGGTACTAGCCATCCATATCCGGAAATAAATCGCTAAGGGAGAGATGTTAAGGAGCCTCATCATCCAGTGAGAATACGAGCCATGACCCTCCAGGCGCTGCGAGGAAAGGCAGACTCGCAGGGGGTCAGCCACAAACACCCAGCCAGCCCCCTAATACCTCTTCCTAAGCGATTTATTTTGCTTCTTTTACGTTACTATCGTCTTTTGTGATGCTTAGGTCACTCCAATATTGCCATAATCTGCATGAGTTAGGTACGAAATAGTATTAACCACCCATATCACAAAATAAATTGCTAAGGAAGAGGTGCCACGGAGGTTCCTTAACCGACGAAAATACGAGCCTAGGGGTAGTATTCTCGTGCAGTAAGGAAAATCCTTGACACCTCTATCTTAGCGATTTATTTTTGGATAAGGGTGGTTAATAGCCTTTAGTAAGTTATTCATACATAGTTGGCAATGTTGGAAGGGTTTATTCAGCACAGAAGAGGACAGTAAGGTGTAACATTCAAAACAAATCGCAAAGGAAGAGGTATTAGGGAGCTTCCTTGCTCTCGAATACAAGCCTAGGTCTGACCGCAGGCCATGGTAAAAGTAATGTATCTAGTAATGAAGCTGCGGAACTTGCTTTGCCTCATCACCCCCTCCCAAAGTGTGACGAATACATAGCGGAACAATCGAAACATTTGCAACACGCACTAGCAGAGATTGGGTTTCCACTGTACTTCGCCAGTTGTCAATCTTCATCAGCTGTAACTGGGAAAATAGTTGTTTCTCTGACTGTACAATCATATTGGCACAAAAATACCCCAACCTAAAGTTCATCAAGGAAGTCGGAAACAAGTGGAAGTCATGAGCGCCTCTTACACATCCCTACATTTACAGACCATCTCGTGTACACACACCTTTTTGCCAACATTTCTACCAACACATCGACTACATCATCCATCCTCCCGCTACTACAACCACACTCCCACACCTCCCATCCTTTAATGCATGTCACACTAATGGAGGTGCTTCACACTTCCACTTCAGTATGTATCAGGCACCCTATTGGCAACGAACCTGAGGGAGAAAATATAGTACAACAGGTGATGCTTTCCAGTGACGACTGTCTTTTCACATTAACTTGGCACAGAGTTTCATCCTTTTTCAACTTATTTCACAAACCTTCTTTGCTGAAAAGACCGTGCTGTGACTCCACCTCCTTTCCACAGCACATCTTTGTGACTAGCAGCGTATTCTAGTGTTAATCTTTTATCACAACTCGGTATTCAAGTTGGAGAGAAGGCAATTTTAAGCCAAGTTAAAAAGAAGTACAGTGAGTATATTTGATACTTGGTAATTCATATACACAATATTTTGTGTTATCGCTTGCCTTTGTAGTTTTATTTATATAGTAATGTGTTTACTAGTAGTGTGTATAGTAGTGTGCGGGAAAAGATGAAAGCTAAAGAATATACTAGTGTGTAATAAAGCTAAGTGTGCATCTTTTGCCTCAGTGGAGAGATACCACTCTGTTTCAAGAAGAGCTTGGATATAATACCGTGATATAGCTTTATAATTTAACGCGTATAAACTTCTACCATATAAAGGCCACACTCTTAGCACTCTCTGTGAGTTACGCACATACTAATGCTCTTAATTCCTACACTCCTGGTAGGCGGTGGCGACCATCATTTATAGTACTCACTTGATATAATGCTTCCTACTTCTTCCTTAACCTTTATCGTTCTTTTTCTGTGTCTCCTCTCCTCACTTCCTATATCTCCCATCTTTCATGTCACTTTTTATTACTCTTCCTTCCTTTTTAGGTGGCTTTACACTGACTGACAAGTCTAATGGTTTCCTATAAGCCAGGAAACCACTTACAACGTTAGGTTGTAACCATATAACAACCCCATACGTGTTCCCTATGTGTCAACAAGTGGGTTGGCGGAGGGTCAGTGCCCCTCCCCATAAAACAACTAACTTAAAGACAAACAGCCACCCCTTACGGGATTATGGCGTCTAGCTATAGATAGACAGATTAAATACACCAGGTTCTAACGCACTATTCTTTCAGGTTGACAAACTCAAGCTGCAGTTACAAACACTACTTCACCGTGAGAAGAACAAGGATGTGAAGATGGAGGTGAGTCTCTTGCGCACTACGGTACTTGTCATTGTGTTCCTGTATCAGTGATTTTTGTGTATGTGGATCAACAATGCCTACGAAGATAATGCCACGGTCTTGCAACCAAATATTTTTCAGTATAATAGGACGTAGGGTTTTTTTTGTTTTGTTTTTTCGCATCATTAGCTCATTACAAAGAGTTTTTTTTTTTTTTTTTTTTTGTATTTTACACTTGATCAGTCATAACACAAGAATAAAACTCTCTCTCTCTCTCTCTCTCTCTCTCCTATACCCCACAAACACTAGAGATACATTAGTCGACATCAAGGCAGCAAACACACGTATGGAACCCACACTGCCGATTTTCATGGTCTTTTACTCTTCTGTTTACTTCTCTAATTAGTAAAAATGATGGCATTTGTATCACAGTAAATCAATTATTTTTACTGTCTTGGAAATATTAATCCCCCCTCACAGTGTACAAGCTAAAACAAGCCATCCCTCTCTATTGCCAGACGCCTTAATCCCGTAAAGAGTAGCCACAAATTGATCGCCTCCATGTCGCCCTGTCCTCTGCCATTTCGCCTCCATCTCTCCAACCCACACCCCCTTCTCACATATCTCTCCTTTCTGTCCCCCCATCTCATCCTTGGTCTCACTCTCCTCCTCGCCCTCTACACCTCACTCACACACTCTCCTAGTCAATCTCTCATTCTCCATCCTCTCCACATGGCCAGACCATCTGAGCATTTCTCTTAACTCTTTCAGT
>NC_136965.1:15457167-15483305 GCF_032717465.1 Coenobita brevimanus | reverse complement strand
ATATATATACATACATACATATATATATACATACATACATATATATATACATACATACATATATATATACATACATACATATATATACATACATACATATATATATATACATACATACATATATATATACATACATACATATATATATACATACATACATATATATATACATACATACATATATATATACATACATATATATATATATATATATATATATATATATATACATATACATACATATATATATATATATATATATAGAGAGAGAGAGAGAGAGAGAGAGAGAGAGAGAGAGAGAGAGAGAGAGAGAGAATGGGGATTTGTTATCAATTATGGTAAACCGATAAGTTGGGGAGAAAGGTTTTTGAAAAGAGTGTGGAAGAGCATTAGGCAACTCAGACCATATGACGGAGCTCCGTAGATCGTTTACCTGGCTCTACTGCTCATGACAGAAGGATTTGTTTTACAAAAATTGTAGGCCTAAATTGCAGAAAAATGGTTATCTAAGAATTGTTGATGATATGGAGGCCTAACATCGAGAAGCTCTAATTATGAATAAACAATATTAAGGGTGTTAGACTGGTCCAGAAAATGCAACATCATAATGTAGTGCAACTGGGGACGGGTGTCGATTGTTACTTATAAAACCTCGTGATTATTATTTCATATTATCTTTGGATGATATACAGTATACGACGACTGGAATTTAATTACAAAATTATGTTTGCTAACACAGAGATGACGGTTTTGCTTACCTTGTGTTATTCGGTCTCCAGTTATGTATTCTGCCGTGATCAGTGCTGGAGAAAGTTTTTTCGTCACTGAACACGACCCTGGACCAGAAATCTAGATCCTCGCCCACATACTGGCGAAAGCGAATGCTAGCCTCCCAAGTCGATGTTGGTCCGTGAGCCGCTCCCTTCTTGGCAGGAATCCTATTATATATCAGAAATAATATGAATTAAAACCTACTTAATGTGCAAGGACTTATGCAGCAAACATATGAATATTCAAAAAAGTTTCGGGCATTTGCACTTATGTATTCCGAAAGAAGTCTGTGTAACCAGAATGTTAAATGAAGGATTAAACACATAACAATATAGGGACATTATTAAGAATATGATTTATAGAATACTTACTTTGATCTTTAGTGATATTATCGGGAGCTTACCTATGATGTATCCCTCCCTCGTGCAATCGTGCGCGCACGGTATGCGGCGTCACATTAAGCTGCAAGGCTTCCCGAATGGCAACGGCATTAGTGAAGGGGTTGTCCTCAACCGCTCGTAGGATTTCCCAGTCTTCTTGTGGAGTCGTTAACCGTGGCCGGGGTCTCCTTTCTAAAACGATATATGACCATATTTCAACCTTTCGGGATACTTAACAGTACCGTGATACAGTTCTCACCACTGGTAGCCCACATTGAATGACTGACAATCAAAACTACCAGTGGGGACAACTATGTGGCCTGTGCGGTTTTGGGGGAATCGTTATATTATCATTACATTGTAAAAACAAGAGGAGTTGGAAACTGTAAATCATTGTCCTTGCGGATCCGAACCCTGTGAATTAAATATGTTTCACCAGTAGGCCTACACAACCTCACCACTATATTATTTCACCAGTACACAACCTCACCACTAGAATATTTCACCATTAACACACACACACCCGCACACACACCCGCACACACACTCACGCTCACGGACACGCACGCACGCACACGCACACGCGCACACGCACACGCGCACAAACAATACCCGGGGGAGAAGTGATACTGACTAGAATATTATAAGAGGAAAACACCAAATATTACATAACTCGGGTGCACTCCAGGCACTTATTATTATAATTATCGTCAAGTTTACATTAAACTTGTTCATGCTTACTGCTGGGTCAGTCAGATTCCCAGTTTCCTCGTGCCTCCTTATCCACTTGATGACAGTTGTCCGGGACATCACAGTATGCTGGTTAATGCTATAGCACGTGACGAGAGTCCACGGTCATGAAGGGCGACGATTTGAGCTCTCCTGGCTACAACCGCTTGTTGCCTGTTCATGATGAAGTGCATCGGAAGAATGCCAGTTTTTAACATTAGGGGTTCTTACAACAGCTTGGTCTCACCTATGACTGGCTGACTGTAATCGTATTGCTGTTTATGACAATTTCCTTGCTGCCTTTTTTAAAGTGGAATACGAACGTCCACTAAGTAAGGCACCAAGTTGAACATGTATTTATACAATTATACGTACCCATGCTATTTCAGGTTCTACTCTGCAAACCATTTTCATAGGCAGGCTAATACTGTATATGTATTTAGAGTATTGATTAAATGACGTTACCTGCCCCCTCCCCGTTGTCCCACCCTCTTCCCTTCACCCGCTAAGCTCCCGCTCGCACCGTTTGTGGGTGAACTTATCCACTGTTTCTGAACCACAGCTCAGTCTGTATTGCTTCACGTTAAATTACAAGACAAGACAATAAAGACGTATATTTTATATAACTCAGATTTTATCATTTGTATAGTGCACAGCTAACTATCCCATACAATCACATAATATTTACAATATCATATCATAATATTATAAGCATATAATATGAGTCAGAGGATGAAGCTTGGCGAGTCAAGAAATACTCGGGCGTGTACACACGAACACACACAGATGCGCTGTTGCCACATCAGCCATATCTCGGGACTAGGTGGTCCAGGCGGAAATCTTGGCAACTGTACATGAGGGAGGGGGGAGTGAGCTGGGGAGAGGGCAGTCAAATGGAAGGTGACAGAGCGACTTGGAGGCGTTTTGTCTGTGGCCTCCTTTGCTGGATTAGGGAGTCGGGCTATAGACAGATAGATGCATAGATATTATATGTAATATTTATAAATAATATTTATGTCATAAATATTATGTATAACATATTATATATTATATGATAGT
This sequence comes from Coenobita brevimanus, assembly GCF_032717465.1. Taxonomy (NCBI): domain Eukaryota; kingdom Metazoa; phylum Arthropoda; class Malacostraca; order Decapoda; family Coenobitidae; genus Coenobita; species Coenobita brevimanus. The sequence continues at coordinate 15,480,366 of NC_136965.1, read as the reverse complement.
CGTAGGTGGGGCACTCACCATCCACTCACTCGATGTGGTGCTGCTTTGGGTGTCTGGCCTTTCCTTTCTTCCATCCTTCCTCTTCTGTCTTTCTTTCCTTCACTCCTTCCTCTTTCTTCTGCCTACGGATGACTTTACACTCCCTCTTCTATCTTTCTTTCCTTCATTCTTTCCTCTTCCTTCTGCCTAAGGGTAACTGTAAGTGACAAGCCAAATAGTTTCCTGTACATCAGGACACCATTTTCTATGCTGGGTGGTAACAATATAACCAAATTATGGTTCCTGGTGGTTTAGTGGGTCATTGAGGTGCTCCAACGGGATTGAGTCTGTGTAGGTTTATATCCAAGGGGTGGCTGGGGTTTGTTGGTCACGTAATGCCACTCAGGGATGAGTGAGACAGGTCACTGTCATCTTAAATGTCAGGACCAACTTGCTTAGCCCCAGGTTCCTTCACTCCTCATGGGACAAAATAGGATTGGATGATGGATGGATGGATGAATTGTATATCTATATATATAAATTTAAGATATATATTTATAATATATATATATATATATATATATATATATATATATATATATATATATATATATATATTTTATTGTTGATTGTGTTCCTGAGCAGTTTAATCTCGTATGCATTGTGTGGTGAGGATTTGTCTCTTCTTCCCTTGGGGCTAAGATATGAACAAATGTATGTGAGTGGATGAGTATATAATTTGGGAGTGTGTCGTCCTGTCTCAGCTACCTCCCTTTCTTTCTGGGAAGCAGCCTAGGTATGTAGATAGATAAATATACAGGCATACCCTGTTTAATGATGTAATTGGTTAGGTAAAACCCCACCATTAGGCAGGGTATCGTAGATCGGGGTACTTTTAACATGTATTTCAATGTGGACCATTTACCAGCCTTGGGTTTTCCCCCAAACCAAGTCTAAAACCCATCCGGATGAGCCCAAAAACAGGTTTAACCCCTTAACCGCGGGTATTGTTTTGGTCTGACTGTCCTCTCCCGCGGGGGTTTCAGCCAAATGTAAACAAACCTTTAAACCTTAATAACTCTGCACAGAATAAAGCTAGAGAAAAAAATAAGGTACCATTAGAAAGTACAAACCTTCAGCTTTCCATTGATGTAGGTTTCATGACTTCGTTGTTGACTTTTCACAGGACGGGAGAGCTGTTAGAAGTGAGGGGTGTGAAATAACTATTTCACGCCCCACACACCAGTACCAAATGCCAACCACTCTCTCATAATAGTAATATAAACATATATGAACACTGTAATATTAATGATAAAACACCCACTCTAGTTCACTGAGGTAGGTAAAAGGCACTTCCCTGTGGTTGCGCCTGTTCTTCACTGTGGCTGCGCCTCACTTCACTGCGGTGGCACCTGCTCACTGACGTTTCCTGTGATCTTTTTCTATTATTTCTAACTTCTAATATTATTTTACATATAATATGGGCAATGTACATTATATTTACAATGCACTTATTACTATGATGGTGTCACTGGCACATCACAGAGTTACATAAGTGCCGCAGAATTCCACAAGTGCCGCAGATTCTCTTATTACAATATCACTTATTATACTGGCCAATATTTCCTTTATTTTCTAGGCAAAATATCCTTTATTACTACATTATCCATTATACAATTATTGGCAAAGCACGTCACTGTCGCATCACTATATATCACTGTCACTTTCAGTATTTACTCAGAGAGTGGTACTCTGGCAAAGCACGGAGTTGCCACACTGAGCGACTTGGCATTCAAGGCACTGGTGTGTGCTCATTTTTCTCGTCGTAGGCCTTCGTGTGGTGGTTGAACATACTCTGCAGTTACTCTGTGACAACCTGCCGCCTGCTTTAGGAGGCAATTTCACAAGCTGGTGCCGGCTCATGTAATTAAGTGTACTCAAGACTGTCAGGGTTGTGTGTCAGAGTGTCGCCTCGGGATCAATGCCGTCACCTGACCAAATCGTTCAAGTAGCTGCTGAACGACAGTCTTGGAAAACTGTCTCAGTGATGGTTGCCTTATGCCCCCTGACTTGTGTCTTGTAAAGAATGCATAGCATTGAGCATGCACATATCGAGCACATGTGCAGGCAAGCCTTCCTGTACCATCGGGTGTTTCTCCTGAGACAGTCTATTTCGCCAATCATCATATCAGATTTATCAACGAGTCTCATATTTACATTATAATCAATGACGGCATCAGGCTTCATGATTGGCTCTCCCGTCCTGTAGCTGACCTTCCCAGTTCTCTTCATTTCCCCCTTGTGGATGGTGCTGACTATATTGACAACCTTCTTTGTCATGCCACCTGATCGCAAGAAGCTTTTCTGACTTCTTCAGGTGAACATCTCCCCTGGATGATGATGATGCTTCGGGGAAACTAGGCCACTCTTTCCTATAGCTCCGCACAGTGCCAACAGTGCCAATGCCGTGTTCAGCAAGGTATTTGGAGAGTTTCGGTGCTGTGTAATAATTGTCTGTGTACAGCACATGATTACCACCAAAATACCTCTCCATCAGCACTTTTACAATGGAGCCAGAGAAGCCAAGGGGGTCTTTCCTGTTCACATCCATTGTGCTAGCCGAGTAAATGACAAAATCCATTATATAACCCGTCCTTGCCAGTCACACAGCACAAAGAACTTTATCCCAAAGCGGTGGCGTTTGCTGGGGATGTACTGCCTGAATTTGAGACGTCCTCTGAACAATACCAGGGACTCGTCTATGACGACTTTCTGCATAGGCCTGAAAAATCGCATAAATCGATCCCTAATCTTGTTGAGGAAATCCCTCACTTTCAAGCAAAGGGTCAGTTTGGGACGGGTTGTCATTATCAGCGAAGTGCAGGTATCCAAGCAGCTGTCGGAACCGATCCCGTGACATATACTCCCGCCGAATATGGGGATAGTAGTTATGTCATCCACGAGCCAGTACTCCTCCAACTCAGTGTCTCTTTATATGGGCCATCAAAAACATGAGTGCAAAAAACATACAGCTCTCTGATCCTGACAGGCAACCACGACACTTGCTTTGGCGAGCCAATAGGTCCCAGCCCTTGTGCTGCACACTGAGCTGCATACCCATTGGTCTCATCGCTGACATGCTGCACAATTTCATCATCAAGGAAGGCCAGGAAGTAATCAACAAACTCATCACCTGCGTTGCATGGGAAGGCAGGCTGTATTCCAGCATTTGTCATATCAAACGGTGGATTGTGTGGCTGGAAATCTCCACCATCAGTCCAAACAAATGCATCAACTTGCCCTGTGCGTGGTTCAGTGGCAGGGGCAGGTTGCATTTCACTCGTTTCCCGTGTGAGAAGGGAGCTGATGTAGAGGCAATGGGTGAGGCAGGAGGTGAGGCAGGAGGCAAGCGGGAGGTGGGTGAGGCAGGAGGCAACGGGGAGGGGGTGAGTGCGGGGGCGGTGAGTGGGGGTGGCGCGGGTGAGGGAACTGGAGCGGGGGGCAGGCGGGGGTTTCCTGACCTGGTGCGTGGTGAAACTTGACCCTTTCTACCCCGCCATCACCTCGCTTATCGCCTCGCTTATCGCCCCAGCTTTGCTCCTCCAACTGCCATGCATCCCCTTTGCCCTAGGCCTGCCTGCACGGCCTGCACGGCCTGCCTTCCCTCGCTTTGCAGGCTTTGCACTGTACTCCTCAGATGATGTAGACTGAGGAGAGGGGCACGACAGATGATGATGATGATGATGTGAGGGCAATTGGGCTAGGGGAACGGGAAATTGATGGGAAATGCGTACTAGGGCCTGGTGGGAGACGTGAGCCTGCGATTCACTCCCTTCCCACGTGCAATACCAGATTTGCTTCCATAGGAGCCTTTCCTTTCCCAGAGTAAGTTGGGGTGTGGTGGGGGGGAATCAACACGATCACTTTCTATCACTGTCACTATCAATGGAAAATGGTTCACCACCAATCACTGCCAAATCATCACTGCTTGCTGTGAGTGTGTCACTTTCACTGCCACAATCAAGAGTAGTACTTACTGTTTTGTCCAGCTCAGTTCTAATTTCAGGAGTGCTCAACCCCTTCTGCCTCGCCGTCGGCAGTTCCTTTACCGGTGTAGAGGTAGAGGGAACACTAGCACTAAACATTGTAGAGGAGGAAGCGAGCGACGATGAGTCGGGACGGAGCGCCATTATCACGCACAGAGCTGGACAGATACTGACTGACGCGGGTCAGGGCAGGGGTGGGGGGGTCCCCTCGGGGTTGGAGGAGGGAGGTGTGGGATGGCTGGCGTGAAAGAACTCGACAGCTACTCTTGCGTGAGAATATTTGCGCGCCGGGAAAACGCGTGGTGTTCAAAATATTCACGATCATTCCAGAATGCCACCCGCGGTTTGGTCCAGTTTTGTCGCCGTCATTCTGGAATGACACCCGCGGTTAAGGGGTTAAAGGCAGTTTAAATGGCCTTACAGCTGTCAAGGAAGCTAACCCAAGCCTAACACATGTAAATAACTCACTGAAGGCACCAAATAAAGCCTGAAAATTATAAGAAATAGGTTAGAAAATATCAAAAACATCTCATTACTTACTTCTTGTAGGTCCATGTCCGGTCCTGGTCATCATCCTTGCTATCCCCCCCGAGGCTAGGGGACATGTGGTGCTCCCCAACACTCAGTCCTCCTCTTCAAAGCCCTCAGACCTGATCTCCAGGGAAGGGTCAGATGGCGATGGAGTGCGATGCGATGACTCAGGCAGAAGCGATTGGATGTGATGCGCTGGCTCAGGTGGTGGTGATGAGGTGCAATGCAATGGCTCTGGGGGTGGTGACGGAGTGCAATGCGATAATAGAGGAGGTGGTGAGGGAGGCAGCTGTGATGTCCGGTGAGGTGGTGAGGGAGACCACTATGATGAACGATGAGGTAGCGATGCAGTCAGTTGCAGTGGCTCTCATTGTGGCGAGGCAGACAGAGACAGTGGCTGAAGTGGTGTGGGAGATGGAGGCCAGGACAAGGAAGGCAGCAATGGAGTGGCAGAGTGCCTTTGGAGACACAGGTGACACAGGAGATGGTGATCCGCTGGAAGTTAGGTCCAGCACAACGGGCCGAGCACGTCCTCAACGGGAGGTCTCCCTCAGTGATTCTCTGCTTGTTGAAAGCTGGGGAGATGCTCTGCTGGTTGAAGGCTGAGGAGATGCTCTGCTGGTTGAAGGCTGGGGAGATGCTCTTCTTGTCGAGGGCTAGGGAGATCCTGTGTGACTTGCTGGCCTGGTGGGGGCCTGCTTGAAAAAGGCTGTGATTGTTGTCTGCCTGGTCGCCCCCTTCTTCTCCTCCAGCATCGTCCTGTAGACTTTCATACACTCCTCGAGCTAATTAGCTGTGTCCCTGCTTGGTCCTGGAAGGGGGTCATGTGTTTTCACTATGTCTATAATTTCGTCCAGCTTTGTTAGCATCTCCTTCAGGATCTTGATGTTGAGAGCTCGGACCTCAGGCACAAGCTCCTCCTCCTCTGCCTCCTGGTGAGCCTGCTGGATCTCCATAGTGAGGAACTCCTCGTTGCTGTGCTCCTCCCTGTGGCTCTCAAGAACCACCTCCACATCATCCTCATCGACCTCCTTGAAGCCTGCGTCGAGCGACAGCTTGACAATGTCCTGCCACACATGCTTGACAGGCGGAGGTTACACGCCCTTGGGGAAGCCGGTGAAGGTGTGAACACTCTCTGGCCACAGCTTCCGCCACAAACTGTTCATCATTACTTGGCTAACCTCGTCCCATGCAGCAGTTGTATTCTCCAGGGTGTGGCGTATGTTATACTCCCTCCAAAATTGCTGCGCTGTTGTCCTGTCATCACTGTTGCAGGCCCTTACCAACTTCTTCATCCTGCGGTGGTGGTAGTAGGCCTTAAAGGCAGCGATCTCCCTTTGGTCCATTGGCTGCAACAAAGACGTGGTGTTGGGGGGCAGGAACACCACTGCAATATTGCTGGCCCATTCCTTCATCGTGGGCAGGTGGCTAGGCGCATTATCCACCACCAGGAGAAATCTGTTCACCAAATTTTCATGTGATGCATACCTCTTCAGCATATGAGAGAGGTACGAGTGGAAATAGGATGAACAGATATCTGAAGTCAACCAAGCCTTCTTGTTTGACATCCAGGTAACCCCAAGGTTCTCCTTAACATAATCCACCAGAGCCCTGGGGTTCTCAGAGTGGCAGACCAGAAGCGGCTTCAATTTGAGGTTGCCCTCTTCGTTGCCCCCCAGCAGCAGTGTCAGCAAGTCCTTCGAGGCCTTGAATCCTGGCGTAGACCTTTCCTCCATTGCAAGTTATGTCTTGGAGGACATTCTCTTCCAAAAGAGCCCAGTCTCGTCAAAATTCAAGACCTATTTCGCACTATAGCCACCCTCCACAATGATGCATTTCAGCTCGTCAGGAAATGCTGCCACCGCCACTGTATCTGCACTCGCTGCCTCACTGTACATTTTCACGTGGTGGAGATTTGCCCACCTCTTAAACCAGTCAAACTACCTATGGCTCACCTTAAAGGTCTCACTTTCATCAAGTTCACACATGACCTTTAGATCATCCCAGAGTGAAAGAGCCTTAGTGCAAATAATAGCTTGGCTCATGGGTGCCTTGAGCCAGTTCTAATCTTCCACCCACGTGTGCAGCATCTGCTTCAACTCCTCCATCGCAGGCTATCACTGGTGGGTGATACAGGAGGCGGATAAGGTTGCAACCTCCCCAGCAGCAGCGTTAATGGCCTTCTTCTTTATGATGGTGGAGACAGTCGACTGGGCCAGGTGGAGAGCCAAAGTGATAGAACAAGCACCTTCGCCTTTGTCGTGTGGCTTAACATGAAAGTACTAATAGGATCGATTGATCCTTTTCCAGAATTTGGCTTGATGCCGAATAGGATCGATAGAGGAGCCTTTGTAAAAAACTGCTGACACTAGGCTTTGGCCCGATTGTGAAGTATATCGATGCAAACCAATGAGAACTAAGTCCTGAGTAGGGAGGGGGAGGATCCGGGCCCCTACCCATGGAGGGGGAGTGATTCCCCCACTGCCCTCTAGCCACCTTTCTCTACCCCATTATCTTTGTTCCCTCTTCTCCTCCCTCCTCTGTGACCGCCTCCTGCTCCCTCCCTCCCCCTCCCCCACCATCTTCCATCACGCCACCGTGGTTCCCCCCCTTTCTCCCCTCCCTGTCTCCCTGTGGAGGGTTATATCCCCCGTACCCACCCTACGCACCCCTGTACTCCCTCTCTGCCTTTCCTCTTTGTTTTGTGGTGTCCGTCTTCCACCTCTATACCCCCGTACCACCCCTCCAGGCTTCTCCCCATCCCACCTGTATCCCTTAGGTCCTGTAGTATGTCATCCACTTACCTCTTCCCCACCCCCAACGCCTGGAGTATGATACGTAAAAGTCATTGTTACTATTCATGTCGCATGTTTTCATTCAGTACCAGATAATTGTTTGTATAATTGCATACACCGATGCACGAAACAGAATGTGTGTTTATTCAAGTATTTACGGTATGTTCATCTCTGTGAATGTACCATAATGATTCATGTAAATGTTAGTGATGTTTGTTTTTTATGATAATAAATTGTGTATTTGTGTGTTTCTCATTCTTTTACACCATTATCATGATTTTGCATGGTTTAGCTTTTTTCCCCTTGAAATTCTTACAGCTACTTTATTTGACAACTCTGAGGGGAGAGGATGGGGGGGGGAAGGGGAGAGGGGATGGTGGAGTGTGTGAGTAACACTACAGAAATGTTTTGCATGCTCTGGCTAAATTTCTTTTTCATTTTGACAGCTACACAGCTATGAGGGAAGGGGACTGGGGGAGGGGAGGTGGGGAGGGGAGAAGTGTTGGGGGAAAGGTGTTGGGAGTGAGTGAGGAACACCCACAAAATTATCTTGCATTCTATTGGCTGAAAAAAAAAAAAATGAGTTGGAAAATTCTGAAGCGTGAGGAAGGGGGGAGGGGAGGAAGAGAGGGGGGGTGATGGGAGTGGGTGAGGAAGGTCGTTGGAGGGGAGGAATGAGGGTACGATAGGGTGGGAGCACCACCTGGTGACATGTAGAGGTGTACGGTACGTAGGAGGACTACTGGGCCTTGAAAGCAGGCTGTGAAGCCTATGCCCTGAGTCGGTAACATAAAAAAAAAAAAAAAAAAAAAAAAAAACCTGGAAGGGTAACTTTTTTCAACTTTGACGGGCTATAGCTCATGAACCAGTTGGTTTAAAATGCTTTGCTTTTGCGGTAAAAGGTATGTAAGTTCAAGCTCTAAACCTTGGGCATAAAACTTTTTACTTCTGTAAGAGTTGAAAAATCAGCTCCATATACAGTACAGGTTTTCAGGGAAGTTCGGTCGATCAAATTGTGTATCCTAGGGGTTAAGGATGTCCAACTTCACCTCCAGTGACACAGTCTTACGTACACTCTTCGCAAGAACATCATAGCACAACCACTACCAGGCTGCTTACCACTATGACTAGGGCCTCCACTAGCACCACCACTAGCCCCACCACGTGCAGCACCCTTACCAGACATTATTATACTTATTTGGGCCCAAAATCACACAATATTGTACTCCATGCACGATTAATATCACTGCTCTACTCATGGCATTGCTTGAACACAGTTACAGTGCACTACAATAGCAACTTGCATAATGTTAGTGATGCAACATGATGCATGGGGGGCAAGTGTAAGGGAGATCCTCACTCTGAGATGGCCAGTGCGAGAAGAGCAATATGGGTGAGCGTGGGGTGAGCGATGGCTATGGGGCCTGCATGAGCATTTCTGTGCATTCTGGGAGGTGGGTGGGCTCAGCTGGCCTCGAGAATGTGCGCGATTCAAAATTTCAGCCCGTTCTCTGTGGGCGATATTGGAGGGCCCATCATTAAACCGGGACTCACCCATCGGGTATCGGGGCCTGGTGCAATTTGTACCCCCATCGCCAAGCCAGGGTATCAAATCTAGGGGTATTGTATATTGGGGTATTACTGTATATTGGGGTATTACTGTATATAGTACAGTATATATATATATATATATATATATATATATATATATATATATATATATTATTTATTTATGAGGCACTGAGTTGCAAAGGAGATCAAGCACCAAAAGTGAAATAAATGGAGAAAACCACCCTCAGAGTTTCTCAACTTTCAAAAATACCATATCTCGGGATTCATACAAGGTATCCAGTTCAATCTGGTATTAAAATATAGACTGATGTAGTGTCAATCCACACATTAATACCAAATACAGAAAAAGAGCACTAAAAACACAGAGGGATGCAGGGTCATGCATGGTGAGGTAATGTAAACAAAACTGAAAGAATGGAGGTGACGGGCAGGGCAGCAGGATATGGACATGGTATGTGAGTGGTGGTTGGCTGAGAGCGGCCTAGATGGTGCACACTGCAGTACGTGATTGGTTGGGCTCCATATTGGTGTGTGTGCGGGGCGCAGGTAGTATTTGGTGATCTCTGTGACTCAGCTTGGTAGGCAAGCCATCCAGCCAACACATAGGCAAAAAGTGCCTGGTCCATCATATGATTTTCGACCGTCTAAATGTTTGCATATTGGTCCCTCTTTCATTCCTCCAGACAGAGGAATGACTGAGGAATACAGTGTTATACTTAACTCCAAAATGACCAGGGTGGCACTTGATCTCCCCTACAACTCAGTGACTCATATATACTTAAATGTATTTTATATATTTGCGTAAATATAATTAAAATGCAGTATAATGTCACTGAGGGAAACCCAACACCCCCAGAAGGAGCCCACAGAGGAGCATATACAGCACGCCTGGACTCCGGGTGACAGGGACATAAGTCCGCCCAGGCCACATGCCCCTATTACCTGGAGCTCGCCCGCCGCCACCATCAGAAAAGCGAGACTACCTTCCGGTCAAGCCGACTACCAATAACCACGGGGTGGAGCTGTTACTCCAACTCCAGTCAGCACCCCTGAGATGGCCAGTAGCCACTCAACCCTCCTACAGGAGATGGCCTGCAGCTGCTCTGCAGGCAAACAGGAGACAGCCTGTAGCTGCTCTGAAGGTGCTCCTAACGAGACGGTCTGTAGCCGCTCGACCCTCCTACAGGAGATGGCCTGCAGCCACTCCAGAGGTAACCAGGGGATGGCTGGTAGCCACTCCTGCCTTCGTCAGGAGACGGCCGGTAGCTTCTCTGAAGGTGCCCCTGGGTCAGCCTGTAGCAGCTCCCTCACCCCCAGCCACGGCCAGTAGCCGGGCCTTAGCGACGGCTGGTAGCCGCACCCCTAGAAGGCCATGGTCAGTAGCCGGGCCCTACGGTAGGAGATGGCCGGTAGCCACTCCTCTGTCAGGTGCTGCCTCCTGCCCACCAACCTATGACCCAGCAGGAGCCCCCAGCCTGGAGGAGTACTGGAGAGGCCCTGTGACTACCACAAGTCTCTTCTCCCTGCAGTCGGATCCAGAGAGGACTCGCCTGACGGGCCCAGATGTAGGCCGATGCCGCAGCCCCCTCCTGAAGGCATCACTGAGCACCAGGGACCACAGCCCTTGGGACCTCCAGACTGCCCCCAGGACCCCTGGGTAGGACCTCCCTACACCCAGACGCTGGAGATCTTCGTCCTCCATCAGGCGCCTGAGCGAGAAGTTCAGGCAGCTATTCGGCCCCAGCCCCGAGGGCCAGACTCCCGCCCCAAGCCCAGAAAGTGCGGGACCCTTCGCCACCAGCAGCCCCGGACATGAGAGGATGCCCCTACACGTGATCCCGTGGCCCCTGAACTCAGAGGCCCCAGGAGGAACCCAGCCCCAACAGTAGTGAGGCTGAGTCACCTCCACTGCCCTTGTACCTGACCGCCACAATGCCCAGACCCAAAAGGAGTGACAGTGAGAGCACAGTATCCACGACATAGTGAAGTAAAGGCAGAACAGTGAACTAACAGTATAAAGGAAGACAGTGAGAGAAGCATCAGTGACACTATACAAGAGTGGTGGAATAAGCAATGTAACAGTGAAACAGTGAACACAGCAAGGCAGTGAAATACGGGTCTAGCACAGTGAACATGCTACCAAATAGTTATGCCGCATCACACAAAGATCATACTCAGGCCCCAATGTTAAAGTGATAATTACCCACAAAGAACTAGTGCCACCAATTCCACCAATATATAGAACTTGGACTTCCTTCAGTCATAGTGCATAACCCGTCTGCCCTAAGTGCTATTCACCTTACCCGACCTTGACCTGAGTAGTATCCTGTGCGATACTAACAACCCATATCTGGGCCTAAGAACTGTAATTGTCCAGTATATCTGTATTTGTGACATCTACCCATTCCACTATAGAATTTAGTAATACACATGTAAGGTTGTTGCCTTGAGTTTTTATGTCCTGCCTCTCTCCTATTTGTCTAAGCTCCGGTTTAGAAAGAGAACCATGCTGCACACTAGGCATTACAGGGACGGGAAGCCGACCCTAAAACACCTAGTATTACACTGGTGGACAGCGGTGGTTCTTGACTCGGGCATACAAGAAAGGCAAAAAATACCGGTAAAATGGCAACCAAACCGCATGTGCAATTGCCTGAATTCGACCCCGAACAATATGATGTTCACACATACCTGGCAATTATTAAACCTTTGCTCGATATCAGGTTCGAGGACAACAAGCAAAAAATCGCAGTTACACTCCCGCTACTGGCCAAAGCGGCAGCCAATATCCCACCCAAGATTGTCCCGGGGCTCACCTGGCAGAATTTCATGAAACTCGTGATCAGGCTATCACCCCATCACTAGGAAACGTGGTGGCTCTATCCCACTTGGATAGCCTAACTTTTGATGGCAACTTAGATGACACTTTAATCCAGGCCAGGCTCCTGGTCACCACTACCTACCAGGAGACAGATGACGAAACCCGGGAAAAACTCAAGTTTCACACACTTATAAGGATCCTCCCCAGTTTCATCAAAAAACATTTTATCATACATAACCCTATGGGAGACCTGGATAAAGAAGTTCAAGTAACGAGGCGCCTTCTAGCCATCCACCCCTCAACACATCGGCGCAATCGATCAGTTTCCCACCGACATCATCACGATTGACCTGTGGGAATTTTCTGCTTGCAGCCACAGATGCCCCATTCATGACATCCGCAAGAAGCTAAAAGCTGCTTGGCACAGCAGAATGACCCAAGGGCGCCTACAAGCCTCCCCACCATACGCCAATACGAGCTTAGGGGAAACTAAAACCGAAAGAAAAAGCACAGAAGGCTCCCACCACAGCCTCCGTACCCCCCTATCCTAGCGGGGGCCACCTCACATCCCCTCTCAGTCTACAACAGGGGGAAACGACAGGTTTCCTCTTACTCTCTTCCCTCTATCTCTTCTCTTTTACCCTCCTCTTTCTCTGACCCACCCTCACCCACCTCCTCTTTCTTCGTCACCTCCCCTACCCCACCCTCAACCTCACCATCCCCACGGACCCCCAAATCATCCCCAATAACCTCACCAGATGCCTCGCTGCCCACCACATCCCACACCTCATCACCTGCCACTCCACCACGACCTCAGCCCCCTGCTGCCACCTTCACCACCCCGTCATCAAACATCCAGAGAACACCGCAAGGCCACACCTCCCCCTCATCAACGGCCCCTTCACCTCCCACACCTCACACCACCTTACCTTGTCTCCAACACCACACGCCACCTGCCACACCCCACTCCTCAGCTCCGGCCACCCAACCACCATCACCAAACACTGAGATGGTGCCACAAGACTTCACTCCCTCCTCGCCTCACGCCCCCACACTTGCCGCCTCACCACCGCCACAAATTCTGTTCCACAGACAGCCTCCCACCTCCTCACCTCCAGCCCCTACGCCCTTCATGTCTGATGCTACCTTACCACCTCTACCAACCTCCAGTACCAGAGCACCCTCACACCCCCACACACCACTCACCTCAAGCCCCACCACCTCGCCCACGCTTACCACAAGAGTGCCGCCTGCACCTACCCCACCCCAGCGCACTACCTCCACCGCCACACCACACGCAGCCAAAGCACCAAAGGGCCACACACCCACCTCACTACCCACCCCCACCCTAAAACCTGCCATCAACCGCTCTGGCTGCCTTTCACGCCTGCCCACAGGACACACCACCACCTCCCCAACCCCAATCCCACCTTCCCCACCGCCAACCACCGCCACCAACCCTCCCCCTAACTCATATGACTGCTACATTTCCCCAAAATCTCCCTGCCCACCGCCCACACATCCCCTCAACCCCGCCTACCCCGTCCCACACCCCTGACTCCACCTGCACCACCGACATACCCAGTGAGGCTGGTCACTGTTGCATTAAATATCGGGACCGAGTGGGCTAGTCCTGAGCAATTGAGCGCCAAATATGACAGAAAAGGACTTGATGCTTGATGGGTGGATGAGTGGACTTTTAGGCTCCTGTGAGTGATTTTCTCTCATACAGGTCTTGGGAAACCTGCTGTGACGCATTCCCTATCATCCTTGTCTGGGGCCGATGCGATGATCTGATTAACAATTTTAGGTTCCTATCGATCGTTCCGTACCGTTCTTGTTTTGTGAGAAATGCAGTGATTTTATTAGCTTCCTCATCGTCGGGATAACTCAGGTACTCCATTCCAGCTAACGTCAGACGATTTTATGCAGCTGAGAGTAAGTCACAGGAGCCTGAGTGATAATCCTGTAATCATAAATCCTCTCATGATCAGCACATCTTTAATACTCCCGAATTTTTATGTACCACCATTGAGCCTCTTACTGCAGGTAAAACTCCTGTAGTTTACAATAGCTAACGTTAAACCGTTTTATTAAGCTAAATAAGTTATAGAAGTCCGAGTGTTCACCGTTTAGATGAAAATTTAAGCTGAAGAAAATCACCTGGTGTTTGCCTTAATATAATTTTTAGGTGTATGGAGATTACCTGATGGGTAATACTAATCAGGCTAATGAAAACTGGCAACGTTCCCAAGGGAGTGCAAGATGGTCTCCACACAGCTGCAGCACACTAATACGCTTCTGTGCGGCTTTTCATGGTGATTAATGGGCATAACACGAACACAGGCTCACCAAATTTGTGTGTCTATATGGTTTTCTATATGACCTCGTAAATCCCATTAGAAGACCTAAATAATAAATGCATATATAAAGGGTAGTATTGACCCTAGGATCAGATGTGTCAAGTCTGAAATGACCTAGTGAACAAATAAAGGAATGGTCAAAAAGCTAAAAAGTGTTTGGAAGAAGGAAAGATAAAACTAAGAGAATAGTGTGGAGAGATGACACTAGCAGAGAGAGGGTAGTTAATGAAGCTTTGGATATTTAGGTTATCACACTTGAACAAAATCGTGTGTGGTGTTTTTTATCTGTTTTATATTCATTTTGTCGCAACAGTCTCAGGTTCCTGTAACTCCTTCTCAGCTGAATAAAATGAATGGAGTTATCTGTATAAGAAAAAAATGAGAGAGTGCATAAGAAACGAAATCTAAAGGTGAATGTAGGGAAGAGTAAATTTATGGTCTTCGAGAGAAGTGAAGTCAGTGAATGTACAGTGAGGTTGGATGAGGAGGAAATGAAAAATGTGAGTGCGCTTAAGTAGCTGGGTAGTGTGATGAGTAAGGATGGAAGTTTAGAGGGTGAAGTGATTGAAAGGGTACAACAAGGAAGAAAGATTGCTGGGTAGTGTGATGAGTAAGGATGGAAGTTTAGAGGGTAAAGGTTGCTGGTTCCTTGAAAGCAATGATAAGAAACACGGAAGTGAGCATGGAAGTGAAAAAGTTACTACATGACAGTATTGTGATACCAACTCTAACGTATGGAAGTGAAGCTTGGACCTTGTTGGAGGGACAGAAGTCAAGAGTGAGAGCAGTGGAAATGAGTTATTTGAGAAGAGCATGTGGAGTCACATGGAGAGACAGAACGACAAATGAGGAAGTGACGGAGTGTTGTGGTGTGGATGTGGATGTGATAGGAAGTGTTAGGAGAAACACAATGAGGTGGTTTGGCCATGTGGAGAGGATGGGGAGTGAGAAACTGATGAGGAGAGTGTATGTGAGTATGGTGGAGGGGGGGAGAGGGAGGGGAAGGCCAAGGATGAGATGGAGGGATGGAATGGAGAGGTATATAATAGAGGGGGGTGTGAGCTGGAAGCTGGGCAGTGAAAGGGCGTTGGACAGGGCGACATGGAGGCGCTTTGTTTGTGATCACCCCTTACGGGATTAAGGTGTCTGGCAATAGATAGATAGATAGAGATTGAGTTAGCTGGGATAAAATACATGAGTTGCCCCGACCATGACAACGTAAATGGTGAAACAGTGCTGGATGGTTATTTTCGATCAGCTACTGGCCATGATATCGCTTAATCACCTGTATCCCCCCAGTCTTCAGTTATATTTGATAAATTTCCACATATATCTCGTAATGTTCAGTTAAATAAATAAATAAATAAATAATCGCCATGTATGAGAGAGAGAGAGAGAGAGAGAGAGAGAGAGAGAGAGAGAGAAACTTGGCTTACTGTACTGATGTGCCCAGGCTTGGTCCATTGGCATTTTGGTTCTGGAAGTCTTGTGCCGCAGGAGCAAGAGCAGGTGAGGTTGATGGTTTTGCCCTCTACGGCATAATAGAGACTCCCCACGTCCTGGTCCTCCTCCCTTATCTCCACGGTCGGGTTCAGAAGCCTCCGTTTAGCTGTAGGAATTAACCTGGGTTGGGTTACGTTACGTTAGACTGGGTTAGGTGCATTCTGCTGCACAAATATATGAAATAAGATGTGAGGCAACAGTGGTAATCTGCTGAATGGTAAAGGTACTGCAGTTCAGTTTGGTTGGGTTAGGTTAAGATAGGTTATGTTAAGTTAAGCAGGGATTCACCACATATTGTTTCTTCTCCCCTATATCTATGCATTCGGTTTCTGTAGCTTTAGTTTAGCTGTGGGATATTAGGCTGGGGTGAGTTAGGTTAGGTCAGGCTGAAATTAAGTTAGCTCATGTTGGGTTAGGTTAAACTGGATCACTGTAGGTTAGGTCAAGTTAGGTTTAGTATGGGTATTCTTCAGGTTCTGTTTTTTTTTTCCTTCCCCCTCATCTCTACAGTCGGGTTCTGTAGCCTCCGTTCATTTGTTGGAAATTAAGCCTACACCCCACTCCACCCCCCCGTACCATCCACACTCCTACCACCCTACAGCCGCCCTCGCACATCCTGCACACCTCACACACACACCGACACCGCACACCCACATTGCTGCCCACACCCACCCTTAAAACAACCATCACATGCTCTGGCTGCCTCTCCTGCCCACCTGCCCAATACACCCACACTCCCACCCCACCCACCTCGCCGCAAAATCACACTCCAGCCCCTACCCTAAATCACCTCACATTCATGCTACACCAGGCCCAAATCCCAGCCACCTACACTCCCCAGAGATGCTGCGCCGCATTACCCCGGCGTAAAACCCCACACTTGCCGTCCATCTCCAGCATGCAGCACAGCCCTGATGGAAGACAACACCTACCACCATGAGGATTCACCGAGCCGTGTGGGCACTGCCCTTTGGACGAAAACATCGAGTCTGTGGACCCCGCCACCTCCTATGACTCCTCTGCTCCTACACCGACCCATCCACCCTCTTCATCACCTGTGACACGTAGCTAGACGAGAATCCTGCCACCACAGCCTGGCACGCCCTCCTCCGACACCTACAGCCAGACTAACACACCTACGACACCAAAGTTTACCACCTCCAGTCACAGGGACGTGACTTTTTCCCAGAAGATGGTGGTAAATTGCTGTATACTGTAATGTCACCGAGGGCAACCCAACACCCCCAGAAGGAGCCCACAGAGGAGCATATACAGCATGCCTGGACTTGCGACAGGGACATAAGTCTGCCCGGGCCATGAACCCCAATGACCCAGACCTCGCCCGCCGCCACCATAGCAGGAATACGAGACTACCTTCCAGGCGAGCCGACCACGGACAACCACGGGGTGGAGCTGTTTCTCCAGCTCCAGTCAGCACCCCTGAGACGGCCGGTAGCCACTCAACCCACCTACAGGAGACGGCCGGTAGCCACTCTGAAGGTGCCCCTTGAGAGACAGCCTGTAGCCACTCGACCCTCCTACAGGAGACGGCCTGCAGCCACCCTGGAGTTCTTTCACATTTAGTACCTCCTTTACACAATTTGATATTATAAATTCCCAAATAAACACAGCAGTTTCTCTGAACTAGGACCTTTCTAAAATTAATCAATGGGGACAAAAAAATCTGGTCTCATTTAATGCTCAGAAAACTAAATACATTAATTTCTCCAATAGAAAGAATCCTTCAGACTCTCACATAATTTTAAATGATGTGAGTATTCTCATATCCACCACAGTTGATATCCTGGGTGTTACTCTAAACCCCAGTCTAACTGGACAGCTTATGTTAAATCTCTTGCTAAAAATGCTTCTAAAAAACTGGAACTTATGTACAGAGTTCGTGAGTTCTTCACTGATGAGCAGATGGCCACAGTATACAAAAGTCATGTGCGTTCTCAGATCGAATACTGTTCGCCATTGCGGAGTGGATGTGGAGCGGTTGCATTGAGGCAGTTGGACAAAATTCAAAATAAAGCCATTAGATTAATCAATAATCCTGCCCTAACGCAGGATCTTCCTCCGTTATCAGCACATAGAGATGTTGCTTCTTTAGCACTATTTTATCGATATTTTTACTGTAAGTGCTCTAACGAACTGGCTTCAATTGTGCCTCCCCTTCACATATTCTCCCGAAATACTCGGGCAGCTGGGAGCGCCCATGAACTCACACTCTCTCCCCCACAATGCAGAACCCCTGCTTATCAAAATTCATTTTTCCCCAGAACTACTACTCTTTGGAATTCACTTCCTGGGAGTTGCTTCCCACATACATTTATTCCTCTCAATTTTAAATCCAAATGTTATAAGTATTTTATGAATGAAGGATGCATTTAGGCACATGGACTTATTTTTTTTTCCTTTGTTTTTCCTTCCTCCATTCATTATCAAAAAATAAAAAAAACAGGAGATGGCTGGTAGCCGCTCCTGCCTTCGTCAGAAGATGGTCTGGAGGTGCCCCTCGAGAGACGGCCTGTAGCTGCTTGATCCTCCTACAGGAGAAGGCCTGGAGCCGCTCCGGAGGTAACCAGGAGATAGCTGGTAGCCACTCTGAAGGTGCCCATGAGTTGGCCTATAGTCGCTCCCTCCCCCAGGCCATGGCCAGTAGCCGGGTCTTAGCGATGGCCAGTAGCCACACCCCTAGAAGGCCATGGCCAGTAGCCGGGCCCTACAGTAGGAGACGGCTGGTAGCCACTCCTACATCAGGTGATGACTCCTGCCCACCAACCTACGACCCAGAGGGAGCCAGCAGCTTGGAGAAGTACTGGAGAGGCCCCGTGACTACCACCAGGCTCCTCTCCCTGCAGCCGGATCCTGAAAGGACTCGCCTGACGGGCCCCGATGTAGGCCGATGCCGCAGCCCCCTCCTGACAGCGTCCCTGAACACCAGGGACTGCAGCCCTTGGGACCTCCAGACCCCCCCTAGGACCCCCAGGAGGAACCTCCCTACACCCAGACGCCAGAGATCTTCATCTTCCGTCAGGCTCGTGAATGAGAAGTTCAGGCAGCTATTCACCCCCAACCCTGAGGGCCAGACTCCCACCCCTAGCCCCAAAAGTGCGAGACCCTTCGCCACCAGCGGCCCCGGACGAGAGAGGACACTCCTACGCGTGATCCAGTGGCCCCTAAACTCGGAGGCCCCCGGTGGAACCCAGCCCCAACAGTAGTGAGGCTGAGTCACCTCTGCCGCCCTTGTACCTGACCACTATGACGCCCAGACCCAAAAGGAGTGACAGTGAAAGCACAGTATCCGTGACATAGTGAAGTAAAGGCAGAACAGTGAGCTAACAGTACAAAGGAAGACAGTGAGAAA
Organism: Coenobita brevimanus; assembly: GCF_032717465.1. Lineage (NCBI taxonomy): Eukaryota > Metazoa > Arthropoda > Malacostraca > Decapoda > Coenobitidae > Coenobita > Coenobita brevimanus. Next base: position 15,461,386 of record NC_136965.1, on the reverse strand, counting down.
AGCATCAGTGACAATATACATGAGTGGTGGAATAAGCAACGTAACAGTGAAACAGTGAACACGGCAAGACAGTGAAATACGGGTCTAGCACAGTGAACACACTACCAAATCATAACGCTGCATCTCACTAAGATCATACGCAGGCCCCAATGTTAAAGTAATAATTACCCAAAATGAAATAGTGCCACCAATTCCACCATTATATAGAACTTGGACTTCCTGCAATCATAGTGCATAACCCCTCTGCCCTAAGTGCTATTCACCTTACCCGACCTTGACCTGAATAGTATCCTGCGAGATACTAACAACCCATATCTAGGCCTAAGAATTATAATTCTCCAGTATATCTGTATTTGTGACATCTACCCGTTCTGCTATAGAATTTAGTAATACAAATGTAAGGTTGTTGCCTTGAGTTTTTATGTCCTGCCTCTCTCCTATTTGTCTAAGCTCTGGTCTAGAAAGAGAACCAAGCTGCGCACTAGGCGTTAGAGGGACGGGAAGCCAACCATAAAACATCTAGCATTACAATAATATATATATATATAATATATATATATATATATATATATATATATATATATATATATATATATATATATATATATATATATATATATATATATATATATATATATATATATATTTTGCTGATGTCTGTGACCAATGTGCCCTGAGAGTGAATGTAGAAAAGAGTAAAGCGATGGTTATTGAGAGAGAAGGTGACTCCCAGTGCGACCTTACAGTGAAGGGAGAGAGACTGGAACTGGTGAGACAGTTCAAATACCTGGGTACAGTGAAAGAAAAGAGAGCAAAATGTGCAAAAGAAGTTGAAAGTAGAGTGCCACATGGAAGACAAGTAGTTGGTGCAATGAAGGCCTTGATAAGAAACAGAGGCTTGAGTGTTGCAGCTACATGAGGCTTACATGAAAGAGTGTTAGTGCAAACTTTAATATGTGGATGTGAGACTATGGTGTGACATGAAAATGAAAAGTCAAGAGTAAGAGCAGTGCAGACGGGACTGCTGAGGATTATATGTGGAGGTCAGAGGGTGGATAGGATACGGAATAATGTGCTTCGTGAAAAATGTGGAGTGAGGAAGTTGGCGGACACCAGAATCGAAGAGAGTGTACTGAGATGGTATGGTTATGTGGAGAGAATGGATAACAATAGAGTGGTGAAAAAAGGTATATCTGAGCGAATTTGAAGGAGGGAGGAGGCAAGGTAGGCCAAGAAGGTGGAGAGATATGGTGGATGAGTGTGTAAGGAAGAAAGGTTTCAAAGTCGGTGAGGCTAGGAAACTGACAAGAGATCAACCTGGCTGGATGAATGTTGTGAGGAAAAGTGAATGATCAGTATTTGGCACCCCTTCTTACCTTGCAGCGTCCTGAATGACTCTATCGGATACGTTTAAGTGAAGCAACAAAACGTGGTGAATGTTTTTGGTGTATCCGCTGAGGCCAGGGTTCCGGGGGCCTGAATGATGAGTGAATGGAATCGTGGTCCATTGGAATGGGCTAATTAAGGCTGCCTGGACATTGCTACTCCCCACTCTGCCCTAGAGTGGGAGAGGAGGTCCGGATGATGATGATGACTATATATATATATATATATATATATATATATATATATATATATATATGCCCAATAAAAGTCAGCGAAAACAAAGCAGCTTTTCAGTTGGAAATAAGGAACAGATTTCAGGCTCTCAGTTATGCTGAATGTGACATTGATGAGATATATATATATATATATATATATATATATATATATATATATATATATATATATATATATATATATATATATATATATATATATATATATGCCCAATAAAAGTCAGCGAAAACAAAGCAGCTTTTCAGTTGGAAATAAGGAACAGATTTCAGGCTCTCAGTTATGCTGAATGTGACATTGATGAGTTGAATAACAGACTAACAAACGTCCTAAAAGAATCAGCGGAGGTAGTAGGAAAACCTAATACAACCAAAGCCGGGAAGTATTCAGAGAAGACATTTGAGCTTATGAAAAAAAAGAAAGGTAATGAAAGTAAAAACAAAGAAAGATGAAACAGAACGAGCAGAGTTAAATAAGCTTATCAACAAAAGACAAAGAGAAGAAAAAAGAAAGAGAAACATGGATCAAATCAAAGAAACCATCAAAAAAGGAAAAAGTCTGAAACAGGTTCGAAGTAAAATGGCACTTGGAAAGCAACAAATTGCATCACTAAAAGACAAAAACGGTGAAGCCATTAAATGCAGAGATATGATGCTGAAGCGAGTTGAAGAATTTTACAAAGAACTGTATGCATCAAAGACAGTAGTACCAATAGCTAACTTTTCTGTTGACACAAGTGAAATACTTGAGATAACACCAGACGAAGTAAATATTTCTCTTAAAAATATGAAAAGAGGGAAGGCTCCGGGAGAAGATGGCATAGTAGCAGATTTACTGTTGGATGCAGGAGCAGAAGTACAAAATAGGCTTGCTCACTTATTTACCCAATGTATAAAACAGAAGAAAATTACCAAAACATGGTGTAATGCAATTGTTATTCTACTTTATAAAAAGGGAGACTCAAAAGACCTTAGTAACTATCGACCCATTAGCTTGCTATCAGTCATTTACAAACTCTTCACTAAAGTCCTTACAAACAGAATAGCTACAAATTTGGAGGAAAACCAACCTCGTGAACAGGCAGGATTCCGATGCGGGTATTCGACCACTGATCATCTGCACACAATGAATCAGACAATTGAGAAAACTACAGAATATAATAAACCACTGCACTTAGGTTTTGTTGATTTCGAAAAGGCTTTCGGCTCAGTGGAGCACATAGCAATTATAAATTCATTGCGAGAACAAGGAGTGAATGAGAACATTGTAAAACTGCTCGAAAACATATATAAAGAGGGAACTGCTACAGTTAAATAACATAAGGACTCAGAGAAAATTAAGATTGAGAAGGGCGTGCGTCAGGGTGATACAATTTCACCAGTTATTTACAGCATGCCTAGAAAGTATTTTCAGAAAGCTAGACTGGGAAAACAAAGGAGTAAACATAGATGGAGAAAAGCTAAACCATTTAAGATTTGCAGATGACATTGTCCTAATCCCAGAAAAAGCAGATACATTGCAAGAAATGTTAAATGACCTGAACAGAGAAAGTCTCAAAGTAGAGCTAAAGATGAACCGGAGTAAAACTAAAGTAATGTTTAATCCTCAAACACTAAAGAGCGTCATAAGAATAAGTGGAGAAATTCTTGAAGGAGTTGAGGAGTATAATTACCTGGGACAAATACTAAAATTAACGAAAGATAATGATAGCGAAATAAAAAGACGCATTACAATTGGATGGAAAGCTTTCGGTAAACATAGAGACATTGTGAAAAGTAGCTTGCCAGTTTGTATGAAACGAAGAGTATATAAGGAATGTATAATTCCAGCTATGACGTATGGTTGTGAGACTTGGAAACTGACAAAATCGATGAAAAATAAATAAATTCGTTCTCAGAGAGCAATGGAAAGGTTAATTTTGGGAATATCTTTAAGAGAGAGGAAAAGATCAACTTGGGTGAGAGAGCAGAGTAAAGTCAAAGATATTATAGAAGTAATAAAAGAACAGAAATGGAGGTGGGCAGGCCATGTAGCAAGAACAAGGGATAATCGATGGAGCAAGAGGTTGACTGACTTGACACCAAGAGATGGTAAGCGTAGCAGAAAAAGGCCAGACAGGAGGTGGAGAGATGAAATAGAGAAATTTGCAGGGAAAACGTGGCAAAAATTGGCTCAGTCAAGGAATTCGTGGAGAAGGTTGGGGGAGGCCTTTGTTCAGCAGTGGACTTGTAATGGCTGATGATGATATATATATATATATATATATATATATATATATATATATATATATATATATATATATATATATATATATTGTATATTTCTACTGCAGTCCTAACGGAACCGGGTTTAAATCCTGCTGGGGCAGGGAACAATTTAAGAATTTGAATTTCAAAAATATCAGACTTTACTGATCTACCAGAAGTCCCGCCGACATGTCATAAAAATACCCCCGCTATTACCAGTACACCAGTCCTGTATGAGACAGCCCTAGCATGTATTCAGGATGGACAGTGGGTGGTAGCGCCGAAATGATGACATGTAGAAGTGTGCGGTACATAGGAGGACTACTGGGCCCTGAAAGCAGGCTGTGAAGCCTATG
>NC_136965.1:15242167-15452167 GCF_032717465.1 Coenobita brevimanus | reverse complement strand
ATACACGCTCCCACCCACCTACACACCCACCCACACACCGATCTATACCCACACAGCCATCTACACACACACACACACACACACACACACACACACACACACACACCTATCTACACCCCCACCACCAACCCACCTAGATACCCACCTGCGCACCCACCTACACATGCACCCACCCACCGACACATATACCCACACAGCCACACATCCACCTACACACCCACCAACACACCCAAACACACGCCTACACACCCACCCATACACCCACACACACACCAACACACCCACACACACACCCACCCACATCCACCCAAACACCCTCACACCCACCCACGCCCACACACTCACCTACACACCTACCCACACACACTTGCACACCCACCAACACATTCACCTGCACACTGACCCACACATCCATCCACACACCCACACACTCACCCACCCACCTATCCACACACCCACCCATCCACACACCCACCCACCTACCCACCTAGATACCTACACACCCACACACACACACACACACACACACCCACCTACCCACCTAGATACCCACCCACCCTGTCACGGGGTTTTTAAGGTATATGAAATATTAAAGGATATTTATTCAATAATACTGAGAACAGGACAATGAATTGTCTTGTGAAAATCAAGCAATGATTACTTTATGCCAGCTTACTTCGCCGATTCTCTAAGGACGAGAATTTATAAACTTTCTCAACAGTACACAGCAGAGACTAATTCCTCACAATTGCTGTTTGTTAGTACTGTTAGCCTCTGGAGAAAGAAACTTCACCCCTGACAATCAATAACTAATGCTATTAATGATAACAGATTCTTGCTGGTGCATTAACTAATAGATGGCACAACGGATTTTGAGCTTAATACGAAAGGATTGGCCTAATACCAGTTATGAATAGCAAAGCGTTTATGCAAACTAGGAGCTATGAGTGAAATAAGCTTATTATGGAAAATAAAACACGAGTTTACATTACATTAAGCTCAAGAAAAAGAACTGTTAAATTTATTGATTACAAAGAAATAAATTTACGTTACATTTCAAAATGAATTCAAAATAAGATCGCACTCACTCGCTCACTCAAAAGCTAACTCTTAAGCCTAGGAAAACGAAAAGAAATACTGGTCAGAAAAGTGGACAAAGCGGATGACTGGGTGTCGTTACTGAGGAAGGACACTGCACATGCTGAGCCTCTGGAATTCAACGGCAGCGGCGGGAACTGGGTGTCGTTGCTGAGGAGGGACACTGCCACACACAATCTTCTTCCACGGTGCACAAATCTTGACTGACTTCAAATCGTGGGAAAGAGGCGAGTGTCCAGCCGCATTGCTAATGGCTAGAATGAGCGAAACACGCCCATAATAAATCGCTCAGTGGAAGTGCTGTCTCGCACAAAGCCGATCATTCATGACATAGTGAAAAATTGTTCTGAAAACACTCCTGACCGGGTGAATACGTAGCAGTTAAACTGAACGATAAACACTGGGATTCCACTAGAGTTCACGGTTTCCCACCAGTTAATGTCACAAGCCGACTCGTGACATTACGCCCCATGAAAATTTAAAAAAAAAATTTCTTTAGAAAAAAAAAAAATATTTTCAATACACATACATATAAATCCTAACTCAGTCACACAAGATTCACACTGTGGTGTGTGAGTGCTATCCTGCTACAGGAGAAAGCCACAGTCACCAGTGAGTGGAAAAAAAACTCGTATTTACGTTAATAGAAGCAAGCTTGAGTGAAAAACTCCATGACGACGGTGAAAAATCCCGTACTCAGATCAAACTGAGCGAAAAGTTCGCTACATTTACATTAACAACTAATTGTTATGTAGCGTAAAGTATGTAATACACGGTATAGTTATGACAGTTGTGGTGTAACTGTACCTACATGTAAAATTACATAATGCAAATGTATAGTAAATAATGACGACGAGGCAGAAGAGAAGGGGCGGCAGCATGTGACAGGGATGACCAGCTGATCTGCACGGCAATGCTGCACCCACCAGCTGCACCTGCGAAAGGAAACAAGGTGGAGTATCAAAAGTGTCATCTCTCTCTCTCTCTGCCTAGCAATCAGTACTTATGTCATTGTTAACCAGGAAACGTAGTCTTAGGATTCACAAATCACTCAAGACCCTTATAGTTTACTGGTTAACGCTTATTAACTAGGAAACGTGCCAGTTCTTGAATTGCTCAAATCTCTTAGAACGGGCAGTTTCCTAGTTAACCTAACATTATTAACCAGGAAACGTGCCAGGTCTTGAATTGCTCAAATCTCTTAGAACGGGCAGTTTACTGGTTAACCTAACTCTACACTTAAGGTTAATGACAGGAAGCTGAAAATCGCTATGCAATCTCGGGCAGGTCACGTTTTAACACCTACCGTGGGTGTGAACACTCATGTGGATATTGTGCATTCTCAGGGAATCCTCAGAGAGGCCCACAGCTCGAGATGTTCCACAAGGTAATTCAAACACAGCCTCGGACTGTCTCTGTAGGGTTCTCAAACTTTCCTCTTAACTTATGGTATACATGTGTATACAAGTCCTGGACGTAACGTGTCCTGTGGGACCAACGGGCAAGTCGTCAACAATTACTGGTACACTTTTAACTGGGAATCAGGCTGGTCCTTGGATTACTCAAATCTCTGAGAATGCCTGTCTTACGGAACCCAGCATACAACAGTTGCCCGTATTAGTTATCACTTAGTAGGCGAGACATCGGGTCTACAGCCACATAACCACTGCCCTGTCTCTCAACGGACTCAGAGATTACGGGTGTGGTTTCAAACGGCACAGGAAGGACATGTCCCTGATTAGTGGTACGTGGACACACATTGCAGGAACGCACAAAGCTATCTATCTCTCGTCCCATCCCTGGCCAGAAAAAGTCAGCTCGGATACGGCCCTGGGTTTTCTTTTTGCCCATGTGACCTCCTGAGGCTGAACAATGACTCCATTCTAGCACTGCTTGGTGGTACTTGGCGGGAACGACAAACTGCAGTCGAACCTCGCCCTCGGGTGTTTGTGACTCACGGTACAGCCGTCCTTGTTTGTGAAGGAACTTGGCTTGACCTCCCCGTGAATACTTTATCACTCTACCCTTTTCTTGCCTTCACATGGCAGCAAGTGTCGGGTCAGACTGTTGTTCTTGAACAACAACTTGGCTACACATCAGATCTTGCGGTGATATAATGGTCACCGGAGTGACACAGTCTGGAGCCTCAGCCATGGCTCGTGTTTCTGCAGCCGAAGTCTGAGTAGCATCATCTTCGGTGCAACTATACTTGGCACCTGGAATATTGCCTATGATTAGGTCAAATAAAGGTTCTGGCATGACAACTGCGAGTGTCGTACCAGTGTAAAATGGAGATGCCACCTGGATACGTGCCTCAGGGAACAATCTCACTGATCCATCAATAAGGTTAGCTTGGATCTGTCGACCTGTGTACTGCTCAGGCCGAACTAGACTCTGCTTGACAGAGCAACCTGAAGAACCATTGTCTCTCAGGACTTTCACAGGAATGGCTCCCACAAACCCTGGTTGAACAAGGAAGGCATTGTCACCTGTGGGAGGGCCTGTGGAGGAAGCAGCTAGCCACTGATTAGGCTGTTGAATAAATGATGCGGCAAACATGGTGCCCTGAGAATTTGATGCCTAAGGGGTCGTACTCACTGCCTGGGGAGATGGAACATTGGCCATCTGTGGAGGGGGGTTCACTGTTGCTGTGGGACTAGAGAACTGTGGGGAAGTACCCGTACTGGTAGGGACGTGACCACCATGCTGCTGCTGCTGCTAAGGAATGAAGGCTGCGTTCGCCTGCTGCCTCCTATTCACTTGAGCTGGTGGTGAAAAGGACAGTCCTGACAGTTGGTTGCGTGGCTGATACTGCTGCTGGTTAGGGTACTTGCTGTACCGCTTCCACTCAGGTTTCTGAGTGTTTTGCCCCTGATCCTTCTTCTGCGGTTTTGGACCTTTGCCATTATTCTGAAAACGGCCTTGTTGCTGGGGTTTAGTCTGAGGTGGTTTCCCAGATTTATCAGCTTTCCTGTTCCTAGTATGCTGGTTGCGAGTTTGGTACCCGTATGCAGTGAAATATGCATCAGCCTTCTTCACCATTTGGCTGGCATCTCTTACCTGGCAGATCTTAAGCTGAGCCATAAGTTCAGTAGGCCACGACTTTTCTAGCTGTGTGCGCAGCATAAGGTCAATTATCCCCTCACACATGGAAGGAGTTTCATCTTTCTCCATCCACTCATCTAAGTAAGCAGTAAGCCGGTCAAGAAACTGAACGGCAGTCTCTTTATCCTGTAAACGCGCCCTCGTGAACTGACTCTTGGTGTCATCAACTTTGAGACCGTACGCTTTGATGAGTGCGGCCTTCATCATCTCATATGTGAGATTGACTCCACGAATTCTGTGGAGAATATCGAGGGCAGGGCCCTCAAACAGGCTAAGAAACTGAAGCTGCTTAGCTGCATCATCCAGCTGGTAAAGTTGAGCCATGTCTTCAAAACGAGCTATGTATGGCTCGATTTGCTCGCCTTCTTTGTGTGGGGGAAGCTTCAGCATTTCAATTTCATGTTTTTCGCGTGCTTCTCGCTCGGCACGTTCGTGTTCTCGTTGTTCTCGCTCATGTTCTAACTCGAGTTCGCGTTGTTTTCGCTCGTGTTCTTGTTCTCTCTCGCGTTCCTCGCGCTCTTTTTCGCGTTAATCACGCTGAATTCAACGCTCTTCACGAACATCATTCTCGCGTTGCTGTTCGTAATTAAACCGAGAGAGAACAAAGTCCTTAATTTCAGTTGGGTCTGTGAGACCCATATCTTTGGCTTCCTGTACATAGACACTGGTGGACATAATGCTAACTCAGTCTAAGTAAACTAGCGACTCAGTACTGACTGCAATTTTTTCAGAGAAAGATGTCAATAATCGAGAATAAAGAATATAGGCACAGGTTAGTGGTGACCAGTTTTATCTAATTAAACTGGTAAAGAAAGAAAATAACAAACAACTGACTGTGAAAACTATTATGTAAATTAATAAAAATGAATCAATAATCATCAGTAAGGTAGTGCCTATAGACTTTAATGATAAATACCTAAGTATGAACGAGTGAGTATTATCTCGTGAATAGCTTTAGAGCTAGGAGTTAATATCCGGGGGAGGTCGCCAACTGTCATGGAGTTTTTAAAGATTATACAATATTAAAGGATAATTATTCAATAATACTGAGAGCAGGACAATGAATTGTCTTGTGAAAATCAAGCAATGATTATATTATGCTTGCTTGCTTTGCCGATTCTCTAAGGATGAGAATTTAAAAACTTTTTCAACAGAACACAGCAGAGACTAATTCCTCACAATTGCTGTTTGTTAGTACTGTTAGCCTCTGGAGAAAGAAACTTCACCCCTGACAATCAATAACTGATGCTATTAATGATAACAGATTCTTGCTGATGCATTAACTCCTGGTTGCACAACGGATTTTAGTTAATAAAAAGGACTGGCCTAAGTACCAGTTATGAATAGCAAAGCGTTTATGCAAGCTAGGAGGTGCAACTAGAACAAGCTTAATATGGAAAATAAAACACGAGTTTACATTACATTAAGCTCAAGAAAAAGAACTGTTAAATTTATTGATTACAAAGAAATAAATTTACGTTACATTTCAAAATGAATTCAAAATAAGGAGATCGCACTCACTTGCTCACTCAAAAGCTAACTCTTAAGCCTAGGAAAACGGAAAGAAATACTGGTCAGAAAAGTGAACAAAACGGATGACTGGGTGTCGTTACTGAGGAAGGACACTGCACACGCTGAACCTCTGGAATTCAACGGCAGCGGCGGGAACTGGGTGTCGTTGCTGAAGAAGGACACTGCCACACACAACCTGCTTCCACGGTGCACAAATCTTGACTGACTTCAAATCGTGGGAAAGAGGCAAGTGTCCTGCCGCATTGCTAACGGCTAGAATAAGCGAAACACGCTCATAATAAATTGCTCAGCGGAAGTGCTAATGTCTCGCACAAAGACGATCATTTATGACACAGTGAAAAATTGTTCTGAAAACACTCTCGACCGGGTGAATACATAGCGGTTAAACTGAATGATAAACACTGGGATTCCACTAGAGTTCGCGGTTTCCCACCAAATGATGGCACGAGCCGACTCGTGACACACCCACCAACCTATACACGCACGTGCCCACCCACCCACCCACCTATAGACCCACATGCCCATCAACACACACACACACACACACACACACAAAGACACACACCACACACCTACACAACCACCCACCTACATACCCACACACCCATCCACACACCCACACACCCATCCACACACCCACACACACACCTACACCCACCCACCCACCAACTAACACACACGCACACACCCACCCACATACAGACACACTCACCAAGTCACCCACACACTCAAACCCATCCACATACCCACACACTCACACCGACACACATACCCACACCTCCCACCCACCCACCCACACCCACACCCTCACCCACACACCAACCCACAAACATCCCCTCCCACACAAATCCATGCCCACACCCACACATGCAGCCACACACACACACACACACACACACACACACACACACTCCCACACACTCATACACCCACACCCAAACACCCGCACCCAAACACCCACCCACCTACCCACACCCACACACACACACACACACACACACAGCCACCCACCAGTCATATGCAGCCAGCCACACAGCCACCCAGCAAGCCACCCAGCAACCAGCCAGCCAGCCACCCAGCAACCAGCCAGCCACCCAGCAACCAGGTAGCCATCCAGCTAGCCACCCAACCAGCTAGCCAGCCAGCCAGCTAGCCAGCCAGCTGCCCAGTAAGCCACCAGCCACACAGTTAGCCACCCACCCAGCCAGCCACCCAGCCACCCAACCAGCCACCCAACCACCCAGCCAGCCACCCAACCAGCCAACCACTCAGGCATCCAGCCAGCCAACCACTCAGCATGCCACCAAGCCAGCCAACAACCCAGCAAGCCAGCCAGCCAGTCACCCAGCCAGCCACACAGCCAGCCTGCCACACAGCCAGCCAGTCACACAGCCATGTAAGGGATCGAGGCGAATCCCTACAGCAGCTAGCTCATAGCAGAGAGTATGGCATACAAGGTGTACCCTGGAGCAGCACCTAACCTGCTGGCTATTCTTCTGAGGGACCAGATCGTCGATGTTCTTAATAGTGCAGAGCTGAAAATGCAAGTGAAGCAGGCACAACCCAGATGCATGCAAGAAGCTCTAGCTAGGGCTCTAGAATGTGAGTCCTACATCGGGTCCAGTACTTTCGCTTTTCAGGCAGGATTCAAGGCAAGAAAGGCGCAAGTTCGTGAAACAGAAAAATTTTAAGGAAGATGCTGGTACTGTGAAATGCCAGGACATAGGAAAGAGGACTGCTAGAAGTGGAAGAGGGAATGGAAGAAGATCAGAGGGAGTTCCTGGTATTGTGAGAAGCCAGGACATCGGAAAGTGAACCACAACAACTGGAAGAGAGAACAGGAGAAGACCGGAGGATGTTGCTGGTTCTGCGGAAAGCTGGGGCAAAAGTAGGTGGATTGTTACAAATGGAAGAAGAAGCAAGAACAGAGCAGTGCAAGGAAATCCTAGATTGCGACAAACGGGTGTTGGACGTGTGGTGAGATGCGATACTTCAGCTATGAGTGTCCAAATGAGAAGGATAAGGGTAAATTAATGAAGGCTGGTGATGAGAGGCAACAACTAAGCAGTTTCTCGCAAGAAGCCCCACCACTGAGGAAATGCAGGAGACTCATGATGAATAGTGTGCGAGAAGACGGAAGAACAGACAGCAAGCAGTATAGCAGGAATGGGAAATTTGGCAAGAGATGCCACAGTAGTGTTGTGACGGGGCCAGCATCAGGTGAAGAAGACTTGAAGAGGATACAGATGGAGTATGCAGATTTACAACCAGTGCTAGAGTGGCTGCAGCAGAGTACAGTGCGACCATCTTGGGCAGAAGTTTCTAAATTCAGCCCTGTGACCAAGAGCTACTGGAGTCAGTGGAACTTTCTCCGTTTGAACAACAGACTACTGGACCGTCAGTGGCAGAAACTTGATGGCCTCGGCAAATATTGGCAACTGGCAGTTCTGAAGAAAATGAGGTTTGGAATCTTGGATGTCTCATAACCAGATTACTAGTGGGAGTGAAGAAAACTCTAAGCTGGCTGCGACAGAGGTTCTACTGGATTGGCATGGGCCAGGATGCTGAAGAGTGGTGTCGGGCCTGTGATGTATGTTGTGCCAAGAAGAGATCCAAGATACGTGGTTGTGCTCCTCTCCAGCTGTACCAAGTGGATGCACCGATGGAAAGAGTCCCTTGCGCGGCCGACCCCTTTCCTCGCGGCTGAATGGGACGCCCTTTGTCTCCCCACCGGAGCGATTCCTCAGAGGCGCTGGCGGAGTGGTGGCGTCGCCCAGTCCAAACCCTACCACTTACCCCTGGGAGGTCCTTGTCCCTGATGGACACCCGACAGAGGCCATGCCACAGTCCAACCCTGACGGCGCTCCTTCCTGCAGGTAGCCGCAGCCCCCGGACTCCCAGGTCTGGCCAGCAGCCCCCAGGCCCAGACCACCCAGGCTCTCTCTCTCCTAGGAGCCAGAGGCGCCAGGCCCGCCTCCTGCAGCTGTTTGGCCCCAGCCCCGAGGGCCACCCCACAGGTCGAGGACCCCAGACCGGAGGGCCTCCCTGCACCCCATCGACGTGGCCCCAGTGTGAGAGCCGCCTCTCAGGTCGAGGCCCCCAGAGTGAAGGGCCTCCCTGCACACTGACGACGACTACAGGTCGAGGTCCCCAGACCGGAGGGCCTCCCTGCACACCACCGACGCAGCCCCAGTGTGAGGGCCGCCTCTCAGGTCGAGGCCCCAAGAGTGAAGGGCCTCCCTGCACCCCGATGACGACTACCAACCAGGCAGTGACGCCCCTACGGACAGTGCACTGCCCCCTTCAGGAGGGCTCCCCGTAGGGCCTCTCTCTCACGCCCAGGACACGCAGCAAAGTGATACCCAAAGGAAATATGGGTACGTAGTGACATTGATACAGTGAACAAGCACCACAATAGTGTATAGTGAGAGAGAATAAAGTACGGCCCGAATGATAAGGAATAACTATAGACCCATTCAGTGTACAGTAACCCAATACTTGGCAGAACAGAATAGACCATATACAGGAGGGCGTAAAGAAAACATGGGTTAGAGCAGGTGCGCGTGGGGCTCATTAGAAACCTGTGATTCAGTGCTACTGGGACTAAGTAACTCCCGCGAGTGATGCGACCCGCATTCTACCCACTTATGGTACTATTCGTTTCCCCCACTCCTGATCCCGTCCTCCCACAGTGAAACAGAGTCAGTGAATTAAACGCCATCTCTGCCAAAGTGTATTATACGGTACTGTAATATCCATACTAAATATCCCTGTACCAGTGAATAGTAACTTACTGTGTGTGCCATTTTGTCTATTGTATTAAAGGCTAATTCTTTATTCCCTGTCTTTTACCAGTATCCAATATCTTTTTGTCTATATTGTCACGGTGTCAGAATTATAGTAATAGATGTGTTAAGGTGTACTGCCTGGTTTTTATGTCCTGTTCCTCTGTGGGTGTTTTACTTCCGGTCCGGAAAGAGGACCCCGCTCAGTAGCTGGTGTTCTTAAGACGAGAAGTCGACTTAAAAACACACAGCATAACACTGGTGGCCAGCGGTGGTTCTGGATCCGAATAAAGCACGGAGGAACGATAAAAGGAAACTTGCACAATGGCAGCCAAACCTCACATCCAATTACCAAAATTCAACCCGGAGCAATATGACATAGATGTCTATTTGGATATGGTCAAACCCCTTTTAGATATCGGGTTCGATTCTGACAGAGAAAAGATAGCCGTCACTCTACCTAACCTGTGAAAAATAATCGCCACTGTCGCAACAAAAGTCGTCCCAGAGCTAACATGGGAACAATTCACCCACATTGTAAAGCAGGCTGTCATGCCTTCTATGGGCAGAGTTGTCGCTCTCTCAGCTAGACGCTCTTGCCTACGACGGTAATTTGGATGACACTTTCGTCCAGGCATGGCGCCTCGTCACCGCCGCTTATCCCGACGCAACCACAAATACTCGGGACTTGCACACCTTCAACGCCCTGCTGAGAATTCTCCCTAGCACAGTCAGGGAGCATTTCACCATTTACGATCCATCAGGGAATATGGATCAAGACCTACAACTCGTCCGACGCCTCCTCGCCACCCGTCCCATGCCACAACCCATACACGCGGTAAGCAAATTCCACACCACCAAAACTCCACCACCAAAGGTTGCACCATCGCTCCACCCACCCACCACGGATCCGTCTCCAACAATTCCCAGGGCGCACCCACAGAGAAGACGCCCCAATCCCAGGGACCAGGGTAACCTCATCTCTATTAATCCCTGGGAATTCACGGCCTGCAGTCGCACCTGCCCCCTACACGATATTAGGGAACAACTCAAGGCAAACAGACACAGAGCCCTTACCCAGGGGCGCAGGAAGGTATCCTCTCTGGAGGAAGACGCCCAGGAAGACAACGCCCCACCCCCAGTCTACCCAGGACCAGATGACGAGGAGCACGATGACCACATCACCACTCAGCAGATGGATTTTTAGGCCTGCCCCCGCACCTCCCCACGGTGGCAGGGGCCACCTCACATCTCTACCGATCCCCAGTCTATGACCAAATTAGCCTGAACGGGGTCAAGGCTAGGTTACTGGTGGACACGGGAGCTGCCAGGTCATGCCTATACTCCCATTTCTACTCCCGTCATTCCTCCACTTCTGGCCCCCTCCTCCCCACCTCAGCCAACCTCGTAGATGCGGGGGATGGCCCCCTGCCTATCTGTGGGGAAACCCGGGCCCTCCAGACCGACACCCATCAACATTTTTTACTCTACCTGCCGTCAGTATGACGGATACCTAGGGCTGGACCTCCTTCAGAAACTCCGCACCAAGATTGACCGTCATCAACGCTGTCTTCACTTCAGTCCAGCCCCCCTTCAGAAGCAAAAAAAAAAAGGAAACACAAACACAGACATATAACAAAACAACCCCAACACCAGCACCACCACCCACACACCCCACACACATACACCCCCTCCCCTAACACTCACGTCCCCCAATGCCTCTGCACATGCAACACCACCCCAACCTCACCCAACACACCACTCCCCCACCCCATCCACTCCACCAACTGTCCCACCCACCTCCCCATCTTTTCCTGCCTCCATCGCCTCCACCGTCACCATCCCGCCCCATCACGAAGCTTGGGTGGAACTAAACAGACCCTCCGGTACCTCCGTCATTTTTTTCCCCATCCCTACCTACCGGACCACTCTCCTCCTGTCTAGCATCTCCCCCCTTCCTCTCCCCTCAGGCCTGAGCAATCCGTATCGCTAACCTCGCCACAACACCATTAACACTACCTAGAGGACTCATCATTGGTGACACAGAGAAAGCCGAGCCATGCCACACACCACCTTCTCACCACCCAACTTTGCCGAACCTATCCGCACATCTATCCCCTTCCCAAACCAACAGCCTCCAACAATTACTCCTGGACTTCCAGGACCTATTCTCGTCTGGCCCAACCGACCTCGGCCACACCACTTACCTCAGTCACGAGATACATATGACTGGACCACCCATTCGCCAACCATCTCGCCGCAAAAACCCAAAGCAGTGAGCAGAGGAAGACCGGCAGGTCCAGGATATGATTGATGCCGGCATTATCTCCAACTCCACCAGCCCGTTGTCCTCCCCAGTCGTACTCGCGAGGAAAAAAGATGGAACCATGCGATTCTGCGTTGATTACCGCAAAGTAAATGATGTCACCATCAAGGACGCCACACCCCTACCCAGAATCGACAACTCACTCGACTCCCTACACGGCTCCACTTGGTTCTCCACCCTCGACCTGCAATCGGGTTATTGGCAGGTTCCCGTCCACCCAGATGACAAGCAAAAGACCACATTCTCGACCTCAAATGGGAAATACTACGAATTCAATGTCCTCCCATTCGGACTCTGCAACACCCCAGCCACGTTGTCCCGTCTGATGGAATCAGTGCTAAGCGACTTAATGTGGGAAATCTGCCTGGCCTACCTAGATGACATCATCGTTTTTAGCCACACCTGGGCCGACCACCTCCACAGCCTCAAACAGGTGTTCCTACGTATCCAGCAGGCAGGCCTCAAGCTCAAACCAACAAAATGCGTCCTAGCCGAACGATCCGTCTCCTTCCTAGGACACGTGATCGGAGCCCAGGGCATCTCACCTGACCCCGACAAACTGCGTGCCATCGCCGAAATCCCCCTACCACGAGACGTCCACAAAACCCGGGCCTTCCTAGGCCTTATGTCATACTACCTACGGTTCGTAAAAGGGTTTGCAAACATAGCCAAACCACTGCATGAACTAACAAAGAAGGGCGAACCATTTGTTAGGACCGAAACCAGAAAGACCGCATTCAACGACCTCATATCCAAACTGATCTCAGCACCAGTAGTAGCTTTCCCAGACTACAACCTCCCTTTCCGTCTGTATACTGACGTTTCCCTCATAGCCATAGGGGCCGTCCTCACACAAGTACAAAACGGGCGTGAACATATCATCGCCTGCGCCAGCCGTACCCTGAACCAAGCCGAGCGAAACTACATGGCCACCAAACGCGAGTGCCTTGGTATAATCTGGACGCTAGAGTATTTCTGTTCCTACATATCCAGCACCCACGTAGTCATCATCACAGACCACCAATCACGACAATGGCTACGCCAGTCCAATACTAACAATGCCCAACTCATTCGATGGAGGGAAGCTCTCGAAGAATTCGATTTTGAAATCTCATACCGCCCAGGCAAACTCCACACTAACGCCAACGCCCTCTCCCGTCTACCCATCAACGCTGTCCGCCCAAAACCAGACTTGATTCAAATGTGGAAGGACAAGCAGCGTCCTACCTGGATCCCGCCACGTACATTTGCCAGGTTACACTTCCACGGCGAACACCTGTATGACTCAGACGGCCACATTGTCCACGACCCCGCCTCAGCTCATGACGCTATGATACACCTCCACGCTAATAACGGCATCCACCTCGGCATCAAAAATCTCTTACAAGCGTTCTCTGACATGTATTGGACAGCCAATCCATGCACCATTGCTAAAAACATCATCCAAGCATGCCGCTCCTGTGCTTTAGGAAAGGACATCACGCACACCCCTGGCCCATCAGGGAAATTAACTGCACAAAAACTGTGGCAGCTGCTTTCCCTCGACGTCGTCGGCCACCTCACACCAAAATCAGGGTACAAATATATCATCACGTTCGTCGACATCTACTCAAAATTCTTCATTGTTTGTCCTGCCAAAGATCATAATGCTGTAGCAGTTGCCGACGCCCTGGTCCGCCACGTCTTCCCGTATTTCAGCATTCCACAAGCTCTACACTCGGACAATGCCCCTGAATTCACAGGAAAAATCTGGGATGAAGTAGCCAAAATATTCGGCTACCGAATCTCCCACTCATCCCCCTACTGGCCCCAAGGACTGGTCCCAAGGTAACAGCGTATGCGAGAAGAGCCATCGATCCCTCCTCAATCAAGTCAGGACCAGAATCCTGCAGACAGGCATTGACGATTGGCCCATCCACGTCAAAATTGTTCAATGGGGGCTTAATACCTGCCCATGGGATGATGGCGTAAACCCACACGAGCGAGTATTCAGGGAATCCCCACTCCTCCTACCCCTCCGCCACCACCTACACCTTCCAACCCCCCCCTCCTCTACCAACCCCCTCCACCACCTTAAACGATGCCTCCACCACCTCCAATCCCAGCAGGACCTTACACCAGACTCCAACCCCTACAAACCGGGCGACTCAGTAGCGGTTGCACACCTGCCCATCCCCACCAAGACTTCCCCCAGGTTTGATGGCCCCTTCAAAATCATCAAAGTCCCTAACCCCGACCAGGTTGTCATAGACCACCACGGACAACCACGCACCTACCGAAATCATCACGTGCGCCCATTCCACCCCTCCAACAATGACCACCCTCACACCCGATCACCCCACACCTCTCCACGCACACCTGGCCCATCAGCGTCTTCTCAGAATTACCCCCCCGACTCCTACTCCTACTCCTTCTCATCCTCACCCTCCACATCCCCCACAAGCACACCGCCTCTCGCTTCACCCACCCCCACCACCCCAACCCTCCACGACGACACCAACCCCCAACCCCACAACCCCACCCCTGACCTATCCACACCTAACCCCACCTCTCAACCACCAGATCCTGCACCACTGCCATCACCCCCCATAACGCAACCTCCACCACACCAACTCAGCCGAACAACGCCCGACACCACCACGCCACCCTCACCCACCACCCATCACCCGCACAATCGTCAAGGCACCACCATGCCCACTGCACCACCCTCCATAGTAATCACCTCACCTCACAACCCCCAACATACCACCCCACCCACTACATCACCGCCCAACTCACCACGTGCAACCACTCCACCACGTGTACCCACAGCCCGCCCATCTCCACCCCCCTTACCCTACGACCATTCTCACTACACACGACACACTGCACCCCCTCCCGCTACCCCACCCGCCTCCGGCCATACCCCCTCACCACCACGTGCTCGCCCACCTTCACCACCAACACCAACCCTCACCACCACCACCACCAGATCAGGACACCTGTCATGACCACCCTCCAGATACACCCCAACCTCACCACCACCACCCACAAAACCCCCTACTCACCACCTCAACCCACCCCAAACACCATCCCCATCACCCTAAACCTCCACCAAGCGAAATGGAATATCCCCAAATTCCAATTCCCCAAAGCCCAATGCTCCTCCCACCCACCCAGACCCCATAAAACCCCCACACTCCCCAAACTCACCAGCATTCGCCTCCTACCTCCGCACCACACACAACCACCCGAGATGAGCATTTACCGGATCCACTGGCAGCCCCACGACCGCCCACAGGTCAGGCTCAGGGCAACACACCAGCTTCTCCGGATCCTCCGCCGGACAGACCACCCATCCTCCCTCCGGCTTACTCTCCACCCACACCGAGAGCTGAACCCCACCACCCTCCACTGGACCAACTTCCTCTGACACCTCACCCCGGCCCACCAAATGTCCACCACAACGACATACCACCTCCAGCCACGGGGGCGTGACTTTTTCAAGACGGAGGGTGGTGAAATACCTGCCACCGCCAGGCCACTCACCCTGCCACCCCCCACCCCACCACCGAGCCACCACCACACCACCACCCCAGGAGAACATCACAGCGGGGTTAGTGACCCAGGACAAGAGGGTCACCAGGACACCTATTCCTAGAGCCCCTCTTCCCTGCAACTGTCACAACACCAGGTGAGCAGCAAAAGGCAATGACCCTGCCGGCGGGGCAACCCTCGGCAGGTTCGGGGTGGGGCTGATCCAGAGTCAGTCCCAGGCAACACTGCGGTACTGCCACCGTACGTACCGGGGAAGGAGTGGCCATCGTACGCCCTTCAGTTGTTTCCCCCTGTGACACCGCCATCACGGCCACCGTACGTGAAGGGGGAGGGAGTGGCCACCGTACGCCCCTCAGTCACAGCCACCTCTGGGGACGGCCTCGGGGCGTTAGTTATTGAACGTCTCCAACTGGCAGAGAGAGGAATAGTGGAACCGCGTTCACGCCCACCGTACGTAACGGGGAGGGAGCGGCCACCGTACGCCCCTCATCCACTATTACCTTCCACGGGAGTAACGCCTCAGTTACTTCCCGAAGGGCAGGCAGGCCCACGGCTACGGCCTTAGTGCGTGCAAGGGTAAGCAGACCCTCGGCTATGGCCTCAGCACGTACGGGAGAGGGCGCTGCCTCTGTGCACCCCTCTCCTGCCTTTTCCTCCTGTGGGGGCAACACCGCGTTCACAGCCACCGTACGTGATGGGGAAGGAACGGCCACCGTATGCCCTTCAGATGCTTCCCACCAGGTGGGTAGGCCCACGGCTACAGCCTTAGTGCGTGACAGGGTAAGCAGACCCTCGGCCACGGCCTAAGCACACACTGGAGAGGGCGCTGCCCCTGTGCACCTCTCTCCTGCCTCTTCCTCCTTCAGGAGCAGCACTGCATTCACGGCCACCGTACATGACGGGGAAGGAACGGCCACAGTACGCCCTTCAGCTGCGAGCCCTGGGAGTCACGGAACCGCATTCACGACCACCATACGTGATGGGGAGGGCATGGCCACCGTACACCCCTCATTCGTGACTGAAGGCTCTCTTGGAGCAGGAGGTCCCTTGCACTGCCGACCCCTTTCCTCTCGGCTGCGTGGGACGCCCTTTGTTTCCCCACCGGAGCGATTCCCCAGAGGTGCTGGCGGAGTGGTGGCGTGGCCCAGTCCAAACCTTACCACTTACCCCTGGGAGGTCCTTGTCCCTGACGGACACCCGACAGAGGTGACGCCGCAGTCCAACCCTGACGGCACTCCTTCCTGCAGGCAGCCACAGCCCCCGCACTCCCAGGTCTGGCCAGCAGTCCCCAGGCCCAGACCACCCAGGCTTTCTCTCTCCTAGGAGCCAGAGGCGCCTGGCCCGCCTCCTGCAGCTGTTTGGCCCCAGCCCCGAGGGCCACCCCACAGGTCGAGGCCCCCAGACCGGAGGGCCTCCCTGCACCCCATCGACGCGGCCCCAGTGTGAGAGCCGCCTCTCAGGTCGAGGCCCCCAGAGTGAAGGGCCTCCCTGCACACCGACGACGACTACAGGTCGAGGCCCCCAGACCGGAGGGCCTCCCTGCACACCACCGATGCAACCCCAGTGTGAGGGCCGCCTCTCAGGTCGAGGCCCCCAGAGTGAAGGGCCTCCCTGCACCCCGATGATGACTACCAACAGGACAGTGATGCCCCTACGGACAGTGCGCTGCCCCCTTTAGGAGGGCTCCCCAAAGGGCCTCTCTCTCACGCCCAGGACGCGCAGCAAAGTGATACCCAAAGGAAATATGGGTACGTAGTGACATTGACACAATGAACAATCACCACAGTAGTGTATAGTGTGAGAGCATAAAGTACGGCCCAAATGATAAGGAAATACTATAGACCCATTCAGTGTACAGTGACCCGATACTTGGCAGAACAGAAAAGACCGTATACAGGAGGGCGTAAAGAAAACATGGGTTAGAGCATGTGGGGCTCATTAGAAACCTGTGCTTCAGTGCTACTGGGACAAAGTAACTCCCGCAAGTGACGCGACGCTCATTCTACCCACTTATGGTACTATTCGTTTCCCCCACTCCTGATCCCGTCCTCCCACAGTGAAACAGACTCAGTGAATTAAACATCATCTCTGCCAAAATGTATCATTCGGGTACTGTAATATCCATACTAAATATCCCTGTACCAGTGAATAGTAACTTACTGTGTGTGCTATTTTGTCTGTTGTATTAAAGGCTAATTCTTTATTCCCTGTCTTTTACCAATACCCAATATCTCTTTGTCTATATTGTCACGGTGTCAGAATTAAAGTAATAGATGTGTTAAGGTGTACTGCCTGGTTTTTATGTCCTGTTCCTCTGTGGGTGCTTTATTTCCGGTCTGGAAAGAGGACCCCACTCAGTAGCTGGTGTTCTTAAGATGAGAAGTCGACTTAAAAACACACAGTATAACAGGGAGTTCGCCACGTATTGCACTGCGGAGGGGAGTCACAGTGGGGGAGTGGCCGGGGCCTCTTGCCTTGTACCAATACTAGCAATCAACGTGAATTTCCCCTGGGGTAGCTATTTCACTTGTCCAAGCAAATGGAGGGGTAGCACTGGGGACAGTGCGGAAGGTCTGTTTCACATGGGCTCGAACATTAATTCCACCAGGGGACGAAACAACAACCTTAGAGTTTTTCAACTCAAGGGTACAGGCAGAGAGGGGCACTAGGGCATGCCGGGGAGGAGGCCCCTATACTGGCAGCTGCAGTTGGTGGCCAGGCGTAGGAGGCAGGCCGTCAGGAGTGTGCTTTTGGTGTAGGTCGCTGTTGGGATCGCCATGGGTCCTACAGGAGCTGATGGGCAAAGTGGTGGGTGTCTCTCTTTCTGTAGGGGCCTTGGGCGAAGTGGGGCCCTCGGGACTGGAGCCAAAGAGGGCCAGGAGGTGCACAGCATGGCACTGGCCCTTTGTTGTGGTAGGAGTCCTGGGGGCAGACCTCCCGGACCAGGTGTGGGTCGGGCGATGTCCTTGAGGGGCCACAGTCCCTTCTGACAGGGGCAGCCATCAGGGGCTGGCTGCGGCCACCTACGCCAGGAGGGGTCTCGCAGCTATGGTGAGTGGAAGAAGTGGTTCGCCTGCTCCGGAGACTGTGGCCGTGCCTGGGGGAGGAGGCCGTCAGGAGTGGTCTGCAGCTGCTCACTTTGGGTGAGTCCGGCAGTGCCCATCGGTGGAGAGGGTCGAGCTGCAGCAACAGGATACCTAGCCTTGGGGTTATCTCGCCCTGGCTGGTCTCTGGCGGGGTACCTGGGGGGGAGCAGTTCCCACTCTCCAGGGGATAGGGGCAGGGAGAGGGGTGCCTTGCTCCGCCACAAGAGGGGCGGGCTGAGCAAGGGGCGTCACCCTCAGTAGGAACCCCAAGGGTTGCGGAGGGGGAGCGACTGGAGGTTGCCTCCCCAGCTTGGTGGGCCTGATGGTCCCTGCCAGAACTCCAGACCAGGGCACGAGGGGGAGACCCAGTGGGCACTCCTTCTGCCCGAAAGACCCAGTGGGCACTGCCTAAGTCCCTACTCGAGACAGAGTTAGAGGGAGGTCCAAAGCACACTCCCTCGGGTGCTGCTTGTCCCGGGGATGATGGGAGGAGGAGGCCTGGTGGGCACTCCTGGCTAATGCTGCAGGTCCGGTGGACTCTGTCCTCCTGCCATCAGGGCTGGGGCACCTGTCCTGGGGACGATGGGAGGAGGCCCGGTGGTCTCTCCTGGCTGATGCCGCAGGTCTGGTGGACTCTGTCCTCCTGCCGTTGGGGCTGGGGCAGCTTGGGGGATGACCGGTGGTCTATCCCATGAAGGCAGCTCCGGTGGAGTCTACCCCTGGGCCCGCCTCCCTCCTGGAGAGATCCAGCGAAGGTGATCTGTGAGATGTGTTGACATGCTGGCTCCCAAAGGTGGGTGGGAGAGTGTGGGGAACCGGTGGTCACTCCATCCCCAGTAGGTCCGGTGGACGCTATTGTGCCGCTGCTCCCCTGGGGTGTAGTAGGACTTGAGGCTCAGGTGGAGTCCTCTCCTCTTGTGATGATTGATCCAGTGGACACGGCGTTCGAGGGCCTGCTTGGGAATTGGTTGTTGCAAATTCCACCTCAGTTCTGGTGAGTGCTTCCTCGACTGGAGTGTAGTGCACTCAGACTGCTTACTGCCCAGTGGTCCGGCTGCGGGAAAGAGGGGCATCGGGTTACTGGGGAGATATGTCGTTCCCGCTTGGAAGGTGGAAAAGCCTCCCCATTGTCTCCTTGCGGGGTGGGGGTCACCTCCCTGTACCCTCCTCCTGGGGTTGTGGTGTCTGGCTCACTCCGCCACATAGGTATTTCAAAAATAGATTAATATATATTGGGTAAAATCCATTGAAATGCACATGACTATTGGTAAAGTACAGTATAAGGCAAAATGTTATGGCTTCTAAAATGTATGAGCTACAGCATAATGCCTCCAGAAACTCCCCAACAGGTAACATGCACGAGCTACAGCATAGAGCTCCCAGAAACTCACTGACACCCCCACCCGGACCCCACGGAGTAGCCGCAGCTGAACCACAGGATGCCGTGCGACAACGGCACAAGTCAGCCTGGGCCGTGTGCCCCTATAGCACTCAGCCTCCTCACCATCGCCCTAGCAGGAAGACAACACTACTTTCGGGGAGAGGGACCGCCAGATCAGATAGGGGTGGAGCTGTCTGTCCAGCTCCAAACAGCGCCCCTCAGGAGACGGCCGATAGCCACTCCCGCCTTCTACAGGAGTGCACCCATAGCTGCTCCGAAGGTGCCTTCTCTTTAGGGACAGCCGATAGCCGCCCACCCCTCGTAAGGGAATTGGTGTGTCTCCGACCGGAGGGTAATCAGGAGATGGCCGATAGTCGCTCCCGCCTTCGTCAGAAGGTGTCCTTCTTGGGACGGCGGATAACTGCCCAACACCCCCTCCTGCAGGAGACAGCCAATAGCCGCTCCTCCCTCCGGCAGAAGGAGATGGGAAGTGGCTGCTCCCGCCTTCGTCAGATGGCCGATAGCTGCTCCGAAGGTGCTGCCCCTGAGTTGGCCGATAACCGCTCCTCCCTCCGGCAGAAGGAGATGGCAAGAGGCCGCTCCCGCCTTTGCCAGACGGCAGATAGCCGCTCTAAAGGTGCTGTCCCCGAGTCAGCCGATAGCCGCTCATCCCTCCGGCAGAAGGAGATGGCAAGAGGCTGCTCCCACCTTCGTCAGACGGCCGATAGCTGCTCCGAAGGTGCTGCCCCCGAGTTGACCTATAGCCGCTCCCCCTCCCTCCTGCAGGAGACGGCCTGGGGCCGCTCCCGCCTTTGTCAGACAGCCGATAGCCGCTCTGAAGGTGTCCAGAGGTGCGCTGATTCCCCCACGCAGGCCATGGCCAATAGCCGGGCCTTGGTGCCTTATAGTCACGCCTTTGGGCAGCCACGGCCAATAGCAAGGCCCCATGGCCAGAAGGAGGTGAGAGCAGTGTCACCGCCCCAGCATGAGATGAGTGTCCGGACCTCCGACGCAGAAGGATCCTAGAGAGGCCCTACAGCCTCCCCCAGCCTCTGCTCCTTAAGCCTGGCCATGGAGAAGATCCACCTGACGAACCCTAATTCAGCCCCTCCCTGATGACGCCCCTTGACTCTGGGGGCCGCAATCCTAGGGTACTCCAGGCCCTCCCCCGGACACGATCTCCCCACACCCCGAAGGCGGAAGACCTCCGCCTCCGGCCAAGACCTGAGCCAGAGATTCCTGGATATGTTTGGCCCCAGTCCTGAGGGCCACACCCCTGTACCCAGCCCGGAGAATATTGGCCCCTTCGCCACCTGCAGCCCCAGACGAGAGAGGACGCCCCTGCGAGTTGTCCCGTGCCCTCTCGGCACGCCCTCCCATGGCGGTGCCCCTTTTCCGGCAGAGTTGTCGCTGGCGTGTATCCCTGCCACCCCCACCATATAAGTGACTTATGTTAAGTGAGATGTTGCCCCAAAATTAGTGTAACAGTAATTCAGTGACTTAGTATATGTTGATTTACAGGACAAGTGTTCAGGAGAAGATAACAGGAGAATACGTGATATCACGTGGTGGATTAATAAGGACGAGTGCAGAGACTAAGTTCTGGTGAATCAGACTCACGAGTGACGCCCTTGTATAAAATCAGTAAGACTCTTAGCATGAGAGATTCTCCATAGTAAAATATCCAAACGTCCCTTGCTACCAGGAAATAGTGAAGAAAAAGTGTTAGTAATATCCTCCCGCTCGTATTACCATAAACATAACGAAACTCCCAGTGTCTTCTACCCTCCCTTAATAAATCTTCTCTCAGCAGTCAGTGCGTACGTAAGAACCTGGACTAGCAATATAATCAATTACCAAAATCCCCTTGCTACCAGAAAGTACTGTCAGAATCCATAACATCAATTCCCTCCTTATAATACTATAAATATAATTTGACCCGCTGCGCTTCACCCCTCGCCCCCCCCACCCCGTGTAAGACCCACTCCTACTCTCCCACGAGCACCGCGACCCTGTGTTCCAAGTACTCCTGTGCACTAAATCTAGTGTTAACATCAGTGCCTGTTAAGTTAGTATCCTGTGAGATACTGATCATCTAGTTCAGGTTTTACTTTTTACCATACATTGTGTTGTATTATCTGCTGTTTTTGTCCTGTGTCTGACTGTGGTAATATATGTGTAAAGGTTATTGCCTGGAGTTTTTGTGTCCTACCTCTCTTTATTGCACAAAGCCCCCGTCTCGAAAGAGGACCCCGCTACACGTTAGGTGTTCTAGGACCGAGGAGTCGGGTCTTTTTCACCTAGCATTATACTGGTGGCCAGCTGTGGTTCTTGACCCAGGCGTAAAAGAGAGGTAGTGAGGAAATATTTGGCAAAATGGCAACAAAACCTCACATACAATTACCCAAGTTTGACCCTGACCAGTACGATATGGCGTATCTGGCAATCTTTAAACCCTTACTGGATATCAGCTTTGATAACGATCAGGAAAAAATTGCAGTCACACTTCCCCTATTGGTCAAAGCGGCGGGGTACATAGCACCGAAAATCGTCCCCGAGCTCACCTGGCAGAATTTTACAAAGTTTGTTGTTCAAGCCATCACCCCATCATTAGGGAGAGTGGTGGCTCTATCCCAAATGGATAACTTCTCAATTGACAGGGATTTAAATAATACCCTGATACAGGCAAGACGCCTAGTTACTGCTGCCTACTCGGAGGCAGACGAGGAAACCCGGGATCAGCACACATTCAACACTCTTCTCAGAGTACTTCCGAGTGTTGTCAAACAACACTTTACTATCCATGACCCAACTGGAGACATGGATAGAGATGTCAAGCTCATACGGCGCCTCCTGACCGCCTGCCCTACTCCCCAGCAAATTAATGTGGTGAGGAGATTTTCCACTCAACCCCCGGCTCCCCTGACCATGCCACGTCCGCCCTTGCCTCACACCAACCCCACCCCGGTACCCAACCAGCCTAGGGCACACCCCTCCCACCGGCATTCCTCCCCTCGGGAAAATCCGAATCTGATTCTAGTGAATCCATGGGAATTCACAGCCTGCAGCTCCCGATGTCCCCTACATGACATACGGGACCAGCTTAAGGCTGCCCACCGCAGGCTCACGGCCCTGGGTTCACGTAAGGTGTCCTCTCTGGAGGACGAGGCCCCAGAAAATGAACTGGCACTCACGGAGGAGCCCCATCCTCGGGAAGAGGAGCAGGAACAGGAAAATGAAAGCCCCAGACAGTTGGATTTTTAGGCCAACCCCCGCACCAACCCACAGTGGCGGGGCCCATTACCCTTAAGTATCGCCCCCCAGTTTACCACAAGATGAAACTTAACGGCGTGAAGGCCAGACTGTTAGTTGATACAGGAGCAGCCAGGTCCTGCCTTTACAGCCAGTATTTCTCCTGCCACAAATCGACCTTTGACCCACTCCGCCCCACTGCCACTCACATTGTGGACACGGGGGATGGCCCCCTACCCATCCATGGGGAGACATGGGCCCTACGGGTCGACACTCACCAGCTGGTGACAACCCGACACCAATTCATTATTTTTTACTCCTCCTACTGGAGCTATGATGGGTGTTTAAGACTGGACCTACTCCAGAAACTTGGAGCTACAATAGACTGCCGCTATCAGCAGCTCCAGTTCCGTGCCCCACCTAACCCCACCCAGGCTGTTTGCACCTGTACGCCACGGCCCCGGCCAGAAGATACGCCCCCTTTCCCCCTCCTGTACTCCCCTCCTCCTCCGCTCCCCCCACCCCCCTCTCCTCCTCCCGTGCCCCCCCTCACCAACCCTCCTCCCTCTTTCCCTGCCACCATCTCCGCCGCCGTTACAATTCCCCCCCACCACGAGGCCTGGGTGCCCCATAACCAGCCCTCCAGTCCCTCTGTCTTGTTCTCCCCCCTCCTCCCACCAGGAGCCCTCTCCACCTGCCTCTTATCTCCCACTTTTCTCCCCACACATCGCACCGCCGTCTGCATCACTAACCTCGCCCCTTCCCCCCTTACCCTCCCCAAAGGGCTCATCATCGGAGAGATGGAGGAAGCTGAGCCCTGTGCCCCATCCTCCTCCCACTTCCCTGCCCCCCTGCCCATTCCCGACCATCTCTCCGCCCAGCAGTCAGACACCCTATGTCACCTTCTCCTGGATTTCCAGAATCTGTTTGCGACTAGACCAGCAGACATAGGGCACACCACATACCTGTTGCATGAGATTCACACAACAGGCCCACCCATTAGACAGCCTTCCCGATGGAAGAATCCCCAACAAAGGGAGGAAGAGGACCACCATGTACGTGAAATGATAGAGGCCGGCGTCATTTCCCCCTCCACCAGCCCCTGGTCCTCCCCCGTCGTTCTAGTGAAGAAGAACGACGGCACGATGCGATTTTGCATCGATTACCGCTGCCTGAATGACGTCACCATCAAAGATGCCACCCGCCTCCCACGAATTGACGATTCCTTAGATTCTCTTTACGGCGTATCTTGGTTTTCCATCCTCGACCTCCAGTCTGGATACTGGCAGGTCCCCATACATCCAGAACATCGAGGCAAGACGGCCTTTTCCACGAGCAACGGCAAACATTACGAATTTAATGTCCTGCCGTTCGGTCTCTGCAACGCCCCTGCCACCTTCTCTAGGCTAATGGAATCTGTCCTGAGTGGCCTCACCTAGGAGATATGCCTGGCTTATTTAGAAGACGTCATCGTCTTTAGCCAGACCTGGGCCGACCACCTGCAGCGCCTCTGCCGAGTCTTCACTAGGATTCGCCAGGCAGGCCTCAAGCTCCATCCCTCTAAGTGTGTCCTGGCCGCCAGGACTGCCTCATTCCTGGGACACATTATTTCCCAGGCAGGAATCTCCCCAGACCCTGACAAGCACGCGCCATAGCGGATATACCGCCACCGCAGGACGTCCACGGCGTCCGTGCCTTCCTAGGACTAACATCCTATTACTGTCGCTTCGTGAAGGGGTTCACTTATATTGCAAAGCCTCTTCACGATCTGACCAAGAAGGGGGAGCCGTTCCTCTGGACAGAAGAGAGGCGAGCTGCTTTTCAACAACTCAAAGACAAGCTCGTCTCCGCCCCCACCATAGCCTTTCCCGATTATGCCCTTCCCTTTTGCCTCTACACTGATGTTTCTCTCACTGCCATAGGCGCCGTACTAGCCCAGGTACAAGCCAGTCGGTAGCACATCATCGCCTGCACCAGCCGCACCTTGAATCAAGCCGAGAGGAATTATGCCACGATCAAGAGGGAATGCCTCGGCATAGTATGGGCTCTCCAACATTTCAGGGCTTACCTTTCCGGGACCCAGGTCACTATCATCACGGACTGCCAGTCACTCCAGTGGTTACGCCAATCTGATTCTCACAACGCCCAACTAGTCAGGTGGCGTGAAACCCAGGAAAAATTCCATTACAAGATCTCTTACAGGCCTGGAAAACTCCACACTAACGCAGATGCCCTCTCCTGCCTCCCCATCCATGCAGCACAACCAGACACGGACCTCCTGCAACACTGGCACTGCAAGGAGCGACCCCCCTGGATCCCCTCCCACCTGTTCAGCAAACTACTGTATGCCGGCAGGGTGACCACCTCCTAACCCCATCCAGGCATATCCTCCTGACCCCCAGTGCGGCGCGTGACACCCTGTACCACCTTCATGTCCATAACAGCATCCACCTGGGCACCAAGAAACTATTGCAGGTGTTCAATGACACCTACTGGGTGCCAAATCCTTCCACCCTCGCCAAGGAAATCATTCAAAGTTCCCGCGCCTGTGCACTTGGGAAAGATATCACCCGGACCGCAGGACCCTCGGGCCACATCACTGCCCACAAGCCCTGGCAACTCCTGGCAATAGATGTAGTAGGCCCCCTCCCTCCAAAATCTGGGTATATATATGTGATCACCTTCGTGGATACGTATTCAAAATTTGTAGTAGCCTGCCCACCCAAAGAGCATCATGCTGACGCCCTTCTCCGACACGTGTTCCCTTATTTCGGCATCCCCCAGGCCATCCATTCTGATAATGCCCCTGAATTCTCCGGAAAAATCTGGGAAGAGCTCGCCAGAACATTTGGATATAAAATCTCCCACTCCTCTCGTTACTGGCCGCAGGGAAACGCAATATGCGAACGTAGCCATCGCACTATCATGAATCAATTGTGCACAAGCATCGAGGCTACGAAAGATGACGATTGGCCTGCTCACGTAAAGATTGTTGAGTGGGGCATAAATTCCTGCCCCCGAGAAGACTGGGTTTCCCCATATGAAAGGATATTCGGCGAGGACCCTCTTCTATTACCACTACACCAACACCTGCAACCACCCGCCTCCGCCCGCACCACAGACCCGTTGGACCTTCTGAAGGGCAGACTACACCATCTACAAAAAAATGTAGACCTCGGCCCCGACACAGCCTCCAACCCCTTCCACCCTGGTGACACCGTTGTCGTCGCCCAACTCCCCACCCCACACAAACTCGCCCCCCCCTTCACGGGGCCCCACACAATCACCCATGGGGCCCCACACAATCACCAAGTTGTTGTGGACTATCACGGCGCCCCACGCACCCTCCAAAACCGCCAAGTGCGCCCTTTCTGCATGCCCGCCCCTGCCACCCCCACCCCACACCCCCAAACTCCTCCTGGCCCCGCGCCACACCCCCATTTCCACATACGAGTGCTACATTTCCTCCTCACCCTTCCCCTCCA
This sequence comes from Coenobita brevimanus, assembly GCF_032717465.1. Lineage (NCBI taxonomy): Eukaryota > Metazoa > Arthropoda > Malacostraca > Decapoda > Coenobitidae > Coenobita > Coenobita brevimanus. The sequence continues at coordinate 15,425,579 of NC_136965.1, read as the reverse complement.
CCCCCTTTACCACCTCAGCCTTCCCGGCCACCACCACCCCCTGCACCTCACCTGACATCTCACCTACCACACCAGCCTCCCCTCGCTCTCCCTCACCCCTTCCTTCTGCCGCCCCACCCTCACCACCCAGCCCCACGTGTCCCCCTCACGCCACCACACCTTCACCACAACCGACTACCACTACCCCCCGCCCACCACCCTTACGGATGCCTACTCTGACGGCATCACTCCCCGCCACGCCCCCCACATGCCCAGCGGCATGAACCACCCAACCCTGCCCACCTTGCATGCCCACCTCCCCACCCACTCCCACCCTCAGAACCACCACCACTTGCTAAGGCCACCTCTCATGCCCACCTGCCCGATACACCCATCCTCCTATACAGCCCGCCTCCCCACAGCTTCACAATGTCATGCTACACCAAGCACAGATCCCCACCAACTACACTCCCCAGAGACCCTACGGAGCATTACCACAGCACAGAACCCGGCTCCTACCCTCGGTGTCCAGCATACAGCAGCACACCACACCAGCAGCAACACCAAACAAGATGAAAGTGCAACGGGCAGTATGGGCACCTACCCTCGGCAGGAACTGCCAGCTCCGTGGACCACGCCACCTACTGAACCTCCTCCGCTCCACCCTCACAACCTCCACACTCTTCCTCACTTGCGACGTGGAGTGAGAAGAAAACCACCCCACTGCTGCCTGGCAGGCCCTTCTCCAGCACCTCCAACCTGTGTACGCCACCCATGACACTCACGTATATCACCTCCAGTCACGGGGATGTGCCTTTTTCCAGAAGGAAGGTGGTAAAATGCATGAGCTACAGCATACTGCCCCCAGAAATTCCCTGACAGGTAACATGCACGAGCTACGGCATAGTGCCCCCAGAAACTCACCGTCACCCCCACCTGGACCTCACGGAGTAGCCGCAGCCGAACCACAGGATGCCGTGCGACAACGGCACAAGTCAGCCCAGGCCATGTGCCCCTATAGCACTCAGCCTTCTCACCGTCGCCCTAGCAGGATGACAACGCTATCTTTGGGGAGAGGGACCGCCAGATCAGATCAGGGTGGAGCTTTCTGTCCAGTTCCAAACAGCGCCCCTCAGGAGACGGTTGATTGCCGTTCCCACCTTCTACAGGAGTGCGCCCATAGCTGCTTCAAAGATTCCTTCTCTTTAGGGACGGCCAATAGCCGCCCGCCCCTTGTAAGGGAATTCGTGTCTCACCGACCTGAGGGTAATCAGGAGACAGCCGATAGCCATTCCCGCCTTCGTCAGAAGGTGTCCTTCTTGGGACGGCTGATAGCCGCCCAACACCCCCTCCTGCAGGAGATGGCCAATAGCCGCTCCTCCCTCCGGCAGAAGGAGATGGCAAGTGACCGCTCCTGCCTTCGCCAGACGGCCAATAGCCGCTCTGAAGATGCTGCCCCCGAGTCGGCCGATAGCCGCTCTTCCCTCCGGCAGGAGACGGCAAGAGGCTGCTCCCACCTTCGCCAGACGGCCGATAGCCACTCCAAAGGTGCTGTCCCCAAGTCGTCCGATAGCCGCTCATCCCTCCGACAGAAGGAGACGGCAAGAGGCTGCTCCTGCCTTCATCAGACAGCCGATAGCCGCTCCGAAGGTGCTGCCCCCGAGTTGGCCTATAGCCGCTCCCCCTCCCTCCTGCAGGAGATGGCCTGGGACCGCTTCCGCCTTTGTCAGACGGCCGATAGCCACTCCGAAGGTGTCCAAAGGCGCGCTGATTCCCCCACTCAGGCCACGGCCAATAGCCGGGCCTTGGCACCTTATAGTCGTGCCCTTGGGCAGCCACGGCCAATAGCTGGGCCCCATGGCCAGAAAGAGGTGAGAGCAGTGTCACTGCCCCAGCGTGAGATGAGTGTCCAGACCTCCACCGCAGACGGACCCTAGAGAGGCCCTACAGCCTCCCCTGGCCTCTGCTCCTTACGCCTGGCCCTGGAGAAGACCCACCTGACGAACCCTAATTCAGGTTGGTGCCGCAGCCCCTCCCTGACGGTGCCCCTTGACTCTGGGGGCCACACCCAGGCCCTACTCTAGATGCTCGGGCGCAATCTCCCCACGCCCCGATGGCGGAAGACCTCCACCTCCGGCCAAGACCTGAGCCAAAGATTCCTGGACCTGTTTGACCCCAGTCCTGAGGGCCACACCCCTGTACCCAGCCTGGAGAATACGGGCCCCTTCGCCACCTGCGGGCCCGGACGATAGAGGACGCCCCTGCGAGTCATCCCGTGCCCTCTCGGGACGCCCTCCCCTTGCGGTGCCCCTGTTCCGGTAGAGTTGTCGCCGGCGTGTCTCCCCGCCGCCCCCACCATATAAGTGACTTACGTTAAGTGTGATGTTGCCCCAAAATTAGTGTAACAGTGATAGAGTGACTTAGTATATGTTTATTTACAGGACAAGTGTTCAGGAGAAGATAACAGGAGAATACGTGATATCACAGGGTGGATTAATAAGGACGAGTGCAGAGACTAAGTTCTGGTGAATCAGACTCACGAGTGACGCCCTTGTATAAAATCAGTAAGACTCCTAGCACGAGAGATTCTCCTTAGTAAAATATCCAAACGTCCCTTGCTACCAGGAAATAGTGAAGAAAAAGTGTTAGTAATATCCTCCCGCTTGTATTACCATAAACATAACGAAACTCCCAGTGTCTTTTACCCTCCCTTAATAAATCTCCTCTCAGCAGTCAGTGCGTACGCAAGAACCTGGACTAGCAATATAATCAATTACCAAAATATCCTTGCTACCAGAAAGTACTAAGTCAGAATCCATAACATCAATTCCCTTCTTATTTTACTATAACTATAATTTGACCCACTGCGCGTCATCCCTTCCCCCCCCACCCCGTGTAAGACCCACTCCTACTCTCCCATGAGCACCGCGACCCTGTGTTCCAAGTACTCCTGTGCACTAAATCTAGTGCCTGTTAAGTTAGTATCCTGTGAGACACTGATCATCTAGTTAAGGTGTTACTACTTACCATATATTGTGTTGTATTATCTGCTGTTTTTGTCCAGTGTCTGACTGTGGTAATATACGTGTAAAGGTTATTGCCTGGAGTTTTTGTGTCCTACCTCTATTGCATTAAGCCCCGGTCTCGAAAGAGGACCCCGCTACATGTTAGGTGTTCTAGGACCGAGGAGTCGGGCCTTTTTCACCTTGCATTGCAGCTTCATTGTAGTCTCCCTGTCTCTCACTCTCCAAGCATTAAGTTAAAGATCTGGGAAAAGTGAAAACATTATTAATACCTGAAAATTTAATTAACCATTAATTACTGTAGATCTGCTGAACCGTCCGCCACACAGTCACACAACTAAGTGGAGAAGTGTAGAACACTAGAATATAGGAAGCTTTTTGTTATGCTGGGTGTTTTTAGGTCGACTTCTCGTCCAAAGAACACCAGCGACTGAGCGGGGTCCTCTTTCCGGACCGGAAGTAAAGCACCCACAAAGGAACAGGATATAAAAACCAGGCAGTATACCTTTAATACATGTATTGCCATAATTTCTACACCGTTACAATATAACACAGAGTGGTATTGGATATACAGTAGACAGGGACACAGAGTTAGCCTTTGACACCAAGATTCACAGTTATACTTGAGACACAGTATTATACATGTACACTTATGTTATTAGTTATAATATTGCGATACTCTTGTTTCATCTTTAGGCAGGATATATATTTAGTTAGATGCACAGGGAATGAACAAGGTTAAGAGTCCGTGGGGTAAATACTACTATAACTAGACAGGGTGCAGATCGCGACACTTGATGTAGTCACTTAGTCGCAGCGGCACTTATACACAGACTTTTTGATTCTCCCGTGCACCCTAGTCTCCGTTCACAGTTACTGTAAGTTCTCTTATTTAGGACTCTCACAATTACAGAAAGTTCTCTTACTTAGGACTCAGGCTATTTTCTGTTCTGCCGGGTATCGGGTTCTTATAGATTAATGGTAACTGTCACTGGTTTTACTCTGGCCTTCACTTGGTCACTGTTCACTGTTATTTCCCCCTGGGTTGTTCTCGGTACAAGGGGCGTCACTATTTACCCGTGTGTCCTGGGTATGAATCACTCTGGAGTACGGGCGTGTGGGGAAGGCCCTAGGGGGAGCCTTCCTGTGGAGGACAATACACTGCCCGTAGGGGAGTCACTGCCCGGGTCCTGGCCGTTGGTGGAGTACAGGGAGGCCCTCCTGTCTGGGGGCTCGACCTGAGGGGAGGCCCTCGTACTGGAGCCTCGTTGGTGGGGTGCAGGGAGGCCCTCCGGTCTGGAGGCCTCGACCTGAGAGGTGGCCCTCGGGACTGGGGCCAAACAGCTGTAGGAGGCCGGTCTGTTGCCTCTGGCTCCGTGGGGTGAGTGAGCCTGGGTTGCCCTCACCTGGAGGCTGCTGGTCGGGCCTGGGAGTCCTGGGACTGCAGTCGCCTGTAGGGAAAGGCGCCGACAGGGGTGGGCTGCGGCACCGTCTCCGTCGGGTGTCCGGCAGGAACAGAGATTTCCCAGGGGTAGGAGGTAGGGCCTGGATCGGGCCTTGCCACCACTCTGGCAACACCTCCGGGGCAACGCTCCCGGATGGTGACAAAGGGCGTCCCACGCAGCCGAGAGGGAAGGGGTCGGCCGCGCAAGGGACTTCCTGTGTCGGGAGTGCTCTCAGAGCCACGAATGAAGGGTGTACAGTGGCCGCTCCTTCCCCGTCACGCACAATGGCCGTGAACGCGGTTCCGTGACTCCTAGGGCACACAGCTGGAGGGCGTACAGTGGTCGCTCCTTCACCCGCACGTACAGTGGCCGTGCTCGCGGTGCTGCATCCACAGGAGGAAAAGGCAGGAGAAAGGTACACAGAGTCCGTGTCCTCTCCGGTACGTACTGAGGCAGTAGCCTTGGGTCTGCTTACCCTGGTACGTACTGCGGCCGCAGCCTTAGGCTTACCCGCCCTATGAGAAGCAACTGAAGGGCGTACAGTGGCCGCTCCTTCCCCGTCATGTACAGTGGCTGTCGACGTGGTGTTGCTCCCGTAGGAGGGAAAAGCAGGAGAGGGGTGCACAGAAGCCACGCCCTCTCCGGTATGTACTGAGGCCGTAGCCGAGGGCCTGTCTACCCTGGTACATACTTTGGCCGTAGCCGGTAACTCATCTACCCTTAGAGAAGCAACTGAAGGGCGTACAGTGGCCGCTCCTTCCCCGTCACGTACAGTGGCCGTTGACGCGGTGTTGCTCTCGTAGGAGAGAAAAGCAGGAGAGGGGTGCAGAGAGGCCTTTCCCTCTCTGGTACACACTAAGGCCGTAACTGAGGGTCTGCTTACACTGGTGTGTACTTCGGCCGTAGCCGTAAGCCTGCCTGCCCTTTGGGAAGCAACTGGAGGGCGTACAGTGGCCGTCGACGTGGTGTTGCTCCTGTAGGAGAGAACAGCAGGAGAGGGATGCACAGAGGCAGCGCCCTCCCCGGTGCACACTAAGGCCGTAGCCGAGGGTCCCCTTACCCTGGTGTGCACTTCTGGCCGTAGCCTTGGGCCTCCTGCCCTTGGGGTGGTAACTGAAGGGCGTACAGTGGCCGCTCCTTCCCCATCACATACAGTGGCCGTCGACGTGGTGTTACCTGGGACTGAATCCTGTTCAGTCCCACCCCGATTCTGGTGACAGCTGTCCTGCTTGCAAGGTCGTTCCCTCTTTCCGCTCACCTGGTGTTGCAGTAGTTGCGGGGAAAAGGGACTCAGGACAGTAGTGTCCCGGTAACCCTCTTGTACTGGGTCACTAGCCCCACCGTTGTGTCCTCCTGGGGTGGTGGTGTGGTAGCGGCTCGGTGGTGGGGTGGGGGGTGGCGGGGTGGGTGGTCCGGAGGCGGGTATTTTACTTTTATAAGGATGGAGAGGAGACTAGAGCAGGTTCAGTCAGTTTTCAGTTCAGTTTAAGTGTAGTGAGGTGTCAGCGTAGTGTAGTTTGTATACATTAGGCACTTGTGAAACTAGTGAAGTGTTCATGGCAAACAGTGAAGTGTTACTGCTGCTTGTATACTCTCGGTACTTGTGAAAAGAGTGAAGTTAGAAAGCATTAAGTGTAATTATTCGGAAAATAAAGACAGCGAACTTAAGAAGCCAGTGTTTGTTTCCGCCTCGGCTGATCTTATGTGCTGTACACCGAAAGGCTGACCATAGGAAGAACAACTCACTGGGCAACGTCCTTCCTGTACTGAACGACTACAGTTGGAGCCTATGGCAGTGTGAGACGGGGCCGTAACTGTTTGACGGGGAATCAAGATGGCAAATATTCCTGACAGTAACTTGTATTAACTAATGGGTCTCTTCACATATTGAAGCAGTACAGTCGCCATATCTCTGCATGGGGCCTTTTTGACTGAGTAATATTTACGGGCATTCGACAACACATAAAAATATTTTTTATATATATATTCTGAAATGTCAAAAGCGCACTTGGGAAAACGATAAAATACTATTAGAAGTTGATATTACAACAAAACAAGTGCTGGTTTGAGTGGAAAGATGGCGGAGTTAGCAATAGGATTTTTTTTTTTTTTTTTTGTCAATGTTGTGTCAGCTGTGTGCAAACGTCCCGTCGTTGATGAGGTGTATTTAGTCTTTCACTTCCGAGAGATCAAACCGAAGGGGCTTCGTTCTGGTAACAGTAAGTTACTGTGTTATTGATTTCTAATTTGCAAAAATTAAAGGTTGACGGAAACATAGATTCAAGTTGGGCAAGGCTTAGGTTCATTTTAGGCCGCTTAAAATCCCTGCCACCTCGTTGTGTTAGCGCTCTGTACCTTTTACAACAATAAATATTTCAGTTCAGTTGTGTTCACAGAGTACGGAGATCAGGATATGGTTCAGACTTTAATCCATATTCTGTTCCTCTGGTTTGTGATAACTTCGTGTCAGACAATAGCTAATCGTGAGGCAGATCTTACGTGTAGTCTTTCCAGCGTTCTGCATGACCCTGCTTCCGATCAGTAATGACAATGACGATTTTTAATTACTTGATTTATGCCAACGGCCATACCATGTTGAGTACACCGCTTCCCGTCCGATCTGCGAGGTTAAGCAACGTTGGGGCTGGTTAGTACTTGGATGGGTGACCGCCTGGGAACACCAGATGCTGTTGGCATGACGTTCTCCCTACGTGTCAAGTGGGGTTGGTGGAGGATTAGTGCCCCTCCCTGTAAAACAATTAACTCTAAGCCCTTGGCCACCCCGTTTGAGATACATGGCGTCTGGCAATGAATGAAGGAAAAACTAATGTTTATGCTGTGGTCAGAGTTATTGCTGATGTGAGGTACTATGTACACATGCTTATGTGGAAGAGGCGGACCGATAATCTTCAAGGAGAAACGGGTCCACCTTATACTGTTTTTTTTTTTTTTTTTTCCAGTCTTACATATTTTTTCTGAGTGCTCTCACACTTCATGTGGGTCAATGGCAGACAGACTTCATTTCAGCACAAATCTCCCCCCATCTTGCTGAATTATCCAAACCTAACCCAAATGAATGTTACATAACCTAATTTATTCTAGCCGGTATTATTTTACAAGTGGACAGCATGCAGTTTTGGAATTTTAGCACCATTATCGTATAGTATAGTCCCTAAGGATCACAAATAACCCCCATTACCCCATTCGTAAATTGATTATTACTCCCCTAAGATAGGTTGGGTTTGGTTTGGTTAGTTTTATTGTGTTCGGTGATGGGCATTTCCGACAAAAATGGTCAGAAACATTCGAATTGCATCAAAAACTGCCAGAAAAATATATTGCACTACCTGGGGGGTGTATTGCCCACTTGTAAAAATTTACCTTCTAGCCTACCTGTACCTAACCTAATGTACCCTAAACTAAAAAATTTGCTAGCCAAAGTTATCCCAGCCAAACTTTACATAACCTAAGTTACCCCAACAGTTTAAACTAACTAACTATACCTGACCAAATTAACCCAACCTAACCAAATTTCCAAAGTCTAACATATCCTGCTGGTTTTGCCATTTATATAATTGTGATGGCATCATAATGAGGCATGGGAGGGTCCCTTGATCCTCATTAAAAAAAAAAAAAAATCCTTGTTTACTGACACAGTTTCTTCATACTTGAAAAAGCACACTTTCACAGAGCCCCTGAACTGATTATTTTATTTTATTTTATTTTTTTTTTTTGCCCCATGTCTTAGATGTATACCACCAGTGGGATATAGTTTTGTATACCAGTATTACTTTGAATGTCAAATCCATCACTGTGATTTAGGTTGGGTCAGTTCATTTTAATGTAGATGGAATAAAAGATTAAGATACGAGCTGGAGAAACTCGCTTTTCTTATATAACCCATTCCATGCCGGTGCCTTTGTCAGCTTTTGTGCCCCCAGTGCTGAGAGTGTCGGAGGCTGAGTGACCCACCAGTGCTGACCATTTTTTACTTTTTTTTTTCTTTCCCATGAATAGACCTGAACAGTGGTTAAAATATGACTAGTGATAATAAAAGTGCTCATCTTGGCTGTTTTTCACCTGAGAACAGGTGATTTTAGTCCAGTGATGCACAGTGAAACTTGGCGTGCTGATCCTGTGGACTTCACCGGCCCCAGCGCGTCCCACTTTTGCGTCAGATGGCTACTTTCAGATACCGTCAGCAGCTGATGTTGATAGGTAGTCCATTTTGGTGTGGAGTGGGTGAATGAATGGATTACTTGTAGTAAGAAAGTGCAACCTGGTTTATGTAATGCGGCCATAGTCGGAAGTATGATGATGTGAAGTTTGGGTTTTGTGCGAATTTTACTTGTTTTCACATTCATTTTTTTTTTTTGTTATTTCAATATAAGGCACTTTAAACACACATAAGGCACTGTAAACACTCATCAGTTATAGCAGTCACATCATTTATGGTAAATCACACATGTCTTACATCATTTCCTCACATTACTTGATTTCATGATTTACATCTACAGTAATCCCTCGATTATCCAACATAATTGAGCCATCGGTGTATGCAGATACAGATGAAATCAGGATACAGAGCAATATCCTACCTACACCAACCTATATGTACAGTACCCCTCCTAATTGTGAGAGTGTTCTTTGGTCTTTCAGTTATTAACACATCAAAACACATGAGAATATCGAATATAATGCTAGATACTAAGAAAACAATGCATAAACAACATAATTCCACAATAAATAAATGAAGAAGATGAAGATTGCAAAAAAGAGTTTTAATAAAATCACTGTACTTACCACCCTTGTGGAGAGGATGGAGAGCAAGAGACTAACGAGAAGAGTGTATGCAAGTGAAGTGGAAGGGGGAAGAGGGAAGGGGAGGCCGGGGATGAGATGGGGGGATGGAGTGGAAAGGTATATGAGATAGTGGGGTGTGAGCTGGGAGCAAGGCAGTGAAGTGGCATTGGACAGGGCGACATTGAAGCGACTTGTTTGTGGCCACCCCTTACGGGATTGAGGCGTCTGACAATACAGTAATCCCTCCGGGATCCAATGTAATAGAGCCAAAGGCATGTCTGGGACTTGGTTTTGTCCGGGACTTGGGAAAAATGCCTCTGGACAGGTACCAGTACTTACAGACCCCAGCCCAACCTAAAAGCCACCTAAATAACTCTCTACTGGACATGCACAGCACATATTTAAGACCCTATGCACACAAGTAAGGGACAGAAACCATGAAATAAATGAAAAAGAACCAGAGAATGAGAAATTTGAATTGAGTATGGATAATATTTAGTAATGTATAGGGTACTTACGACACGTCCATGGCCATCATGAAGATTAACCTGCTTGCTTTAAGGCTGTGGCAGTGGTGAAAGAGCATTTGAAGCATGTACAGTAATCCAGTGTTGTGCTGCACTTAATCCTTTGCACTGTGAATTATAATTGTTTAACACTGAACATTCTGTTTTTACTTAAAGTAGGGATGGCCACATATTGGCCTTTTTATTTTTTATTTTTTTCAATTTCAGTTTTTTTGGCCAATTTTGGTGTCCAAGGACCCGAACCCAAAATGTCCAAGACATGGGGTGTCTGGGACTTGGGCGTCTGGGTCTTAACCCGAGGCATCCTGACAACATATGGATTCGGTGCCATGTTTTGACACGTTGACACCCGACAACGTATCCATACGTTTTACAGTTGCGAGGTCTGTCATTTGCACATTTTTCAGGTTTCACTGATGATTTTTGGTAGGCATATGTGGGAGACCTTCCTCTACCCAGTGCCAGGTGGGGATGATGCCTGGCCCCATCTGACTCCCCCTCCTCCCCCGCACGCCATTTTCTCGGCAACTCACCGTTAGCAGTGACTTGGCCAGTAAAGACATGTCACACCACGGTCTCTCCAATGAGGAAATTGAAGGCAAAAGTGATTTCCAAGGTGGAGGACAAAGGAAGAAATAAGCCAGAGGAAGAAACAAGCAGAAGTGATGAGGTGGTAACGTTGTAAAGGAGGGTGCCATATGTCGATGTTTTTTGGTGAGTGAACAACACTTATATCACCTAAATTAATGTGTGAAAACCAGTATACTCTTGTACTACATATAAATTTGTACCAAATATATAAATATTTACATATAATGAGTGGTTTGGAATAGTTGCCCCTCCCAAGAAAACGTCTTCTCTAGAGCCTGGCCTGAGAGAACACAGTACGAAGGTGAGGGTACTGTTAAAGTTATTGGTATTTCTAAACTCAACTCAGCACTTTCTCTCTGAATTTTCAATGTTTCTCATAAAAAGCGAAGGTTTTAGCCATAATAAAACTTCGAAAATCTGCCAGGATCGGGGGGGGGGGGTCATTGGTGAAAAATTTGCCGGGATGCGGTGGGTTAAAGGAATTACTGTAGATACATAGACTTACCACCCAGTGAACAGCGTTGTAACCCGCTAGCCTCTAGCCTAGTTGGTGTACAGTGATCCCATATAGTCTGATGGCTACCGTAGTCACCAGTGGTGGCTGTATCGATACCAAAATATTGATACTTCCATTAGTAATTGTTTATCTGCAAGAATCGATATTGATGGCAAGGTATTGATTTGTATGAGTGCTAAAATAGAGTTTCCAGTTAACTGAAAACTGGGAAGTGATAACTTAAATGTTTATTAGTGCTCTGAATGGCAGTTTTAGTGCTCATGCTCCCCTATAATGGTGGCCATATAATTACTGTAACCCGGACTGAGTCCATTGAGTAATTTGATTAAAGTTTTAGGTAGTTCATTGGACTGAAAATATATTAATTATGAAACTACCTAGCTCTCAGTATTGATAATCGATATCACTGATACTGGTCAACAAAGCAATTGATTGTTTTGTTTTGTTTTTGTAGGCTCCAACACGCTTCCATTCGTCTTCCTTGGTCACCTAATGGCAGCTCTCCATGCTGCTTGATCTGTGGCAGCCTCCCTGTTCAGTCCCTTAACCCTAAGGTCACACTTAATGACCTCGTCCCAATTCTTTCTCGGTCTGCCCCTCGCAACCCCACCCCCAGTATTAACACTTTGCACCTTCTGCACCCAATTATCATCCCCCATCCTCTCCACATGCCCAAACCATCTCAGTGTACCTCTCCTCATCACAGCAATACACTCAGTCCCATCCTTCCTCTCAACTCTTCCATCATAAACCCAGGCCCCCCAGGCCTTGCATGCAGGGACGCACTGCACATCCACCTAATCATTGTCATTTCTGTAGTTTGAGCCTGCAAATATTCTCTTCCTTTACTGCCCAGGTCTCACAACCATACAGCATCACACTCCTAACACATGCTGCATACAAAGACCCCTTAGCGTGTAGGGAGAGTCCTCTCAGTGTCAGGAGAGGCAACAGCTCCTTGAACTTCTTCCAACCACTTCTCACCCTAGCCACAGAGCTAGCTCCAGCCCCACCTTCAGCACATAACATGTCTCCCAAACAAAAAACCTCTTCCATACACTGAAAGAGACTCACTAGCAAGTTCAACCCTTTCATGCCTGACTGTCTCCACCTGCTCTCCCCGACACACTGCACTGGGATTGCCCATCACTAGTAATCACTTAACAAATGTCGGAAAACTCCTTCTCCATCTGTTGGAGCTGGACAAGTGTGAGGATGCATGGTAACTGCCACTGAACGCAGTGATATCATGTCTCTACTGGCCGGGCAAGTGCCTTTGACCATCTGGTGGGGAGGCAGACAACCATTTCTGCACAGCTGGTGGGCTACGTTCTTTTACCAGCTTGCAGCTCAGCTCGAGAGGGGGGCCAGATGAATTTGACCATTCGATAAGGCGGCAGACAGCCATTTCTGCCCAGCTGGCAGGTTACATTCTTTTTCCAGTGCACAGCACGGCGTGAGAGGGGGGCCAGGCAACTTTGACTATTCGGTAGTGAGGCGGACAGCCATTACTGCTCAACTTGTGGGTTAGGGTCTGTATTACTTGCTAGCCATTAGCTCTGAGTGACCTGAGAGGCCAGGGGACTTTGACCGTTCAGTAAGAATGCGGATGGCCGTATTTGCTCAGCTTGTGGGTTAGGGTCTGTACAGTAATGCCTCATTTATCCGGACATAATAGAGCCAAAGGCTTGTCTGAGTAATGGCCACATCCGGATAATGAACACTACTCCCCTTCTATACCCAGACATTACCGATACCCAACTTCCAGCCTATACCTTATTTATTTGTACAGTACCTTTGCTTACTTTGGCAGTGTTATCCAGTCATCCAGGCATATTTAGACATCAAAACACACATTAGAATATCCAGAGTAATGCTAAACACCTAGAAAACCATGCCAAAATAATGCATTCAATACTATCCTAGCTATACATTACTGTATGTACAGTACCCCTCCATTTTAGCACTGTTTTCAGGTCAACCTGCCAAATTTTGACATCAAAACACGCACATAGGAATATCCAGAGTAATACCAAGCACCAAGAAAACCATGAAAAAAGAAGAAAATTGAAAACCAAAAAATACCCTGCTTATACACTACCTTATGTGTAGTACCCCTTCTACTTTTGGCACTGTGTTCTGGTCATTCTTCCATACTGAGACATCAGAAAACACATATTATTATCCATATTAATGCTCAACATCAAGAAAGCAATGCATAAACAACAAAAATCCACAAGAAACCTAAAGATGGTTTGAAAATTGGTTACATGTGACAAGTGATTGCTCCCGGGTCTCAAAAAAAATTCCACGGCCAAGTATGCCACTGGAAATTGGTTGTACAGTAGTCCCTCATTTATCCGGGTGCTCAGTACAGTAATACCCCGATATACAGTACCCCTAGATGCGATTCCCCGGCTTAGCAATGGGGGTACAAATACCACCAAACCCCGTCACCTGATGGCCGGGCCCCGGTTTGATGATGGGCCTTCCGACGTTGTATCCACAGGCAATAGGCCGAAATTTTGAATTGCGCGCATTCCTGCAGCCAGCTGAGCCCGCCTGCCTCCCAGGATGCGCAGAAACGCTCATGCAGGCCCCACAGCCAGCGCTCACCCCGAGCTCACCCATATCATTCTTTTTGTCCCGGCCATCTCAGAATAAGGATCTCTTTTACACTCGCCCATCACGCATCATGTTGCACCACCAGTGTTACACAAGCTGCTATCGTAGTGCATCTTAAATGTGTATGAGCAGCTGTGAGTAGAGCAGTGATACTCATCATGTATAGAGTGCAATATTGTGTGAATTTTAACCTAAATAAGTGTGATCATGTCTGGTAAGGGTGATGCACATGGTGGGGCTAGTGGTGGTGCTGGTGGAGGCCCTAGTTGGGGTGGTAAGCTGACTGCTAGTGTTGGTGCCGTTGATGCTCCCGCGAAGAGTGTGCATAAAACTGTGTCTCTAGAACTAAAGCTAGATATTCTCGAGTGCCACAACAAAGGCAAAGGTGCATGTGCTATGCCTCGGCTCCCCACCTGGACCAGTCGACTGTCTCCATGATAATAAAGAAGAAGGAGGCCATTAAGGCTGCTGCTGGAGAGGTTGCAACCTTATCTGCCTCCTGTATCACCCACTAGTGAGGGCCTGTGATGGAGGAGCTGGAGTGGGTGCTGCACTTGTGGGTGGAGGATCAGAACCAGCGGGAGGCACCCCTGAACCAGGCAATTTGCACTAAGGCTCTCTCGCTATGGGAGGAAATCAAGGTGAGGCGGGATCTTGATGGTAGCGAGACCTTCAAGGCGAACCATGGGTGGTTTGACCGGTTCAAGAGGCACACCAATCTCCACCACATGAAGATGTACGGTGAGGCAGCGAATGCAGATACAGTGGCAGCTACAGTGCTTTCTGATGAACTGAAATGCATCATTATAGAGGGTGGCTACAGTGCGAAGCAGGTCTTGAATTTTGACGAGACTGGGCTCTCTTGGAAGAGAATGTTCTCCAAGATATCTCTTGCAGCAGTGGAAAAGTCCATGCCAGGATTCAAGCCCTCAAAGGACCAGCTGACACTCCTGCTGGGGGCCGTGCCATGGGCGACCTCAAATTGAACGCTCCTTGTCTTCCAGTCCGAGAACCCCAGGGCCTTCGTGGGGTATGTTAAAGGGAACCTTGGGGTAATTTGGAAGTCAAACAAGAGGGCCTGGCTGACTTCCGATATCTGTTCATCATATTTCGACTCATACCTCTCTCGTGTGCTAAAGAGGTATGCCTCGCAGGAGAATTTGGCGAACAGATTTCTCTCGGTGTTAGACAACGCGCCTAGCCACCCTCCCGCAATGAAGGAATGGGCCAGCAACATAGAGCTGGTGTTCCAGCTCCCCAGCATCACGTCCTTGTTGCAGCCAATGGACCAAAGAGTGATCGCTGCATTCGGAGCGTATTACCTCTGCACACTATGCAGCAGTTGGTGAGGGCCTGTGACAGTGATGATGAAAAACAGTGCAGCAGTTGTGAAAGGGCTACAATATATTGAGGTAGGGAGCACCACATGTCCCCTAGCCTTGGGGGGGGGGGGAAATAGCAAGGATGATGACCAGGACTGGACATGGACTTACAGGAAGTACGTAATGAGAGGTGTTTGATATTTTCTTACCTATTCCTTATAATTTATTATATGATTTTATTCCCTATTCCTTATGATTTATTTGTTGGTTTCAATGAGTTATTTACAGGTGTTAGGCTTAAGTTGGCTTCCTTGGCAGCTGTTAGCCCATTTAGATTGGCTTTAAACTTGTTTTTGGGCTCATTTGGGTGGAATTTGGGTTTGGTTTGGGGGGAAACCCAAGGCCGGTAAACGGTCCATATTACTTTACATGTTAAAAGTACCCTGATATACGATACCCCTTCTAATGATGGGGTTTTACCTAACCAATTAGATTGTTAAACCAGGGTATTCCTGTATCCAGATGTGTTCATTATCCGGTTGTTGGATCTTGGCTCTATTAAACCATTATCTGAATTTACTTGCTATTTTCTGGATATAAAAGCCCCCGAGATCTTCGGCTGGCCAACTGACATATTCAAACATTCAGTATCGTGACCGCTGGGCTCGAGCCGTGAGTGGGAAGTAGTCCGTAACCCACAACCAGAGTTAAAATGTCTGTCCTCTCCTGTGCTGAATGGTCAAAGTCACGTTCTCATCCTGTCACTCCCAGTGAACACCCAGCACCCAAGTAATACGACTGTAACCCACAAGTGGTGTCACAACGTCCATATGCATCCCCACCGAATGTCCAATATCGTGCAGCTAATGGGCAAAGTCTTTCCCAGCCACCATCACCATCGAACAAAGACCACGAGCTACGAGTACATGTTTGGCGATAACGGCCGTCCACCTCTCTGCCGAACATCGAAAGTCTCTCGGTCACAATGAGTTGTGTTTCCGCATGGCCACTTGGCATCTGCCAGACTGCAAGCCATGAGTAAATGTACGGTAAGAGTGCTCTTCTGCCTGTTGACAGAAAGGGGAGAATCCTGTCCACAGCCTCGCTTCTACCCTGCTCCAGTCCCTTCTCCATACTCTTCCGGCTCCCCCCTCACTCCCTCACTTCCTCACTCCCTACCCTTCTCCATGTTGATAACACTGATTCGTGAGTTTTCAAATTTTTTTATGAATTATTCGACTACTATTGGTCATATCAAAATTTTGAAGTGATCATGAGAAAGCTCATGAAATTTTGCATCTAGACATAAGCTTAACTCATGGAAAGTGCTGGCAAAATTTTGCACTAGGATGGTGGGAAGTTATATGAAAGTAAGTTTTACTCCTGAATACTTTATTCTTGCTGCATATATTGCACTTTTTCTGAAAAATTTTCTGTGTTTTTATCAGCTTATCTTTTAGTATAAACACCAGCGAAGATGATGATATCCTATTTTATACCAATATAACCAATTTCCGATGGCATATTGGCTGTGGATTTTTTTTTTTAGCCCTGTAAGCAATCACTCGTTACAGATAACAGATTATCGAACTGTCATCAGTTTTTTTGCGGATGTTTGTTGTTTATGCATTGTTTTCTTGATGTTTAGCATTAAATATGGATAATGCTATGTTTGTTTTGATGTCTCAACATGACAGAATGACTGGAAAACAGAGCCAAAATTAGGAAGGGTACTGTATATATATGGTATGGTACAGGTCGGGTGTTTTTTGGTTTTCAGTGTTTTTTTTTTTCATGGTTTTTTGGTAATTAGCATTAATATAGATAATCCTATGTGTGTTTTGATGTCTCAGTACCGTATGCCAGAATGACCAGAAAACAGTGCCAAAATTAGGAGGGGTACTGTACATACAGTAGTGTTTAGGTCAGGTGTTTTTTGGTTTTCAGTGTTTTTTTTCATAGCTTTCTTGGTGTTTAGTATTACTTTGGATATTCCTATATGTTTTTTGATGTCTAATTATGGCAGATTAACCTGAAAACAGTGCCAAAATTAGGAGGGGTACTGTACGTACAGTAGTGTATAGGGTGGGTGATTTTTGGTTTTTAATGTTTTTTTTTTTCAAGGTTTTCTTATTGTTTAGCACTACTTTGCATATTCCTATGTGTGTTTTGATGTATGAATGTGGCAGATTGACCAGAAAACAGTGCCAAAATTAGGAGGGGTACTGTACATACATTGGTGTATAGGTTGGGTATTTTTTGGTATTCATTTTTTTTTTTTCATGGTTTTCTTGGTGTTGAAAATTATTTTGGATAATCCTATGTATGTCTCAATGTCAAAAATGGCAGAATGACTGGAAAACACTGCCAAAATACAGTAGAATCTCAATTATCTGTGAGCCATCAAACCGGAATTGGTGCTAAACTGGACAGTTTAAAGAAAATTTCCAAAATCAATCAACCAAGGAAAATCTAGGACCTAACTGACATTTCAAATTCACCGCACAACCATCCCGCCCGAGTGTTTTCATTCCTTTGCCACCAGAGCGCATCACCGCAATCCCCGCCATTGTTTTGAGGGTTAGCTAGCTGTGTAAACACCGCAACACACCACTGTTTTATTGCAATTTTCTGCAATATTTGGTGGAATATCAGCCATGGCTCCTGGAACACCTACCAATAAGAGTATGCCCAAGTGTAAGAGAGTGGTACTGATGCTGAAACAGAAAATAGACATCTGTAAGAGACTGGAGAAAGGTGCCTGCACGAGTGATTTGGCACATGAGTATAATGTCGGGTTATGGGTAAATACACACCACACATTACTGGATTATTGTACATTGTATGCTATACATATACACAGGTTACATTAATGTTATTTATTATTACATTAATTATTATATATGTGGTGTTATTACTGTATATGCAAGTCACACTACTTCTATAGTGTACAGTGTAAGACAGCAGGAAATGGGTGTTAATCAATAATCTGGAAAAATAGTTTTTCCAGCATTTTGAATTCCTCGTGGCTCCCGGATAATTGAGGTTCTACTGTAAGTAGGAGTACTGTACATACTGTACAGTAGTGTTTAGGTAGGGTGTTTTTTTTGGTTTTCATTGTTTTTGCTTCATGGTTTTCTTGGTGTGTAGCATTACTTTGGATATTCCTTTGTATGTTTTGAAGTCTAAGTATACCTGAATGACTGGAAAACACTGCCAAATTAAGCATAGGTACTGTACAAATAAGTTAGGGGTTTGGGTATAGGTAGGGTCTGGGTATGGCAGGGGGATAATGACGACTGTTCCTTATCCGGATGTTGCCACTACCCGGACATGCCAGAGGCTCTATTATGTCCAGATAAATAAGGGATTACTGTATTGGTACAAATGGTATACGATCATCATCACTGGTGTTTATGCTATAAGATCTGTCTATCTATAGCCTGATTCCGTAATCCCGCAAAGGGTGGCCGCAGACAAAACGCCTTCAAGTCACACTATCACCCACCATTTGATTACCCTCCTCCCAACTCACTCCCCCCTCCTCATATACCTCTCAGCTCCATCCCACCACCACATCCTTGGTTTTCCCCTCCCTCTCCCTCCCTCCACCTCACCTACAGACACCCTCTTAGTCAGTCTTTCATTCTCCATTCTCTCCACATATCCAAACCACCTCAGTGTATTTCTCCCAGTCTTCTCAACCACATTCACATCCACCCCACAACGTTCCATCACTTCTTCATTTGTCAACCTGTCCCTCCATGTCATTCCACATGCTCCTCTCTTGTAACTCATTTCCACTGCTCTCACTCTTGATTTGTTCCCCTCTTGCAAGGTCCATGCCTTGCTTCCATACGTCAGGGTTGGGATCACAATTTTATCATGCAGTGACTTCTTAACTTCCATACTCACCTCCCTATTTTTCATCACTGCTTTCAGTGAACCATCAGCCTTCCTTCCCTGCTGTACCCTTTCAAGCACTTCATCTTCAAAAGTTCCGTCCTTACTCATCACACTACCCAGGTACTTGAATGCACTCACATTCTCCATATCCTCACCATCCAACCTCACTGTGCATTCTGTGACTTCCTTCCTCTCAAACACCATAACTTTACTCTTGTTTACATTAACTATACTATAAGAAAGGCTGGTAAAATTACGTAAAACTCTTAAGTAAAAGTACAGAAATGCAATGAGAATAAAGTGTTCAGGAGTAAAACTTACCTTCATAGAACTTCCCACCATCCTAGCCCAAAATTTTGCCAGCACCTTCCAAGAGTTAAGCATATGTCTAGATGCAGAATTTTATTAGCTTTCTCGTGGATTTCGCAGAATTTCAATATGACCAATAGTAGTCGAAAAAATCGCAAAAAAATTTAAAAATCACGAGTCAGTGTTACCAACTTGGAGAAGAGCAGGGACCGAGGGAGTGAGGGGAGAGCTGAGAGGATATGGAGGAGGGACGTGAGGGGTGGAGAAGCGAGAATGTGGGCAGGATTTTCACCCTTCAGTCACGAGGTGGACGGGCGCTTTTATCGTACATTTACTCATGGTTTGGGATCTATTAGATTCCCCGTGGCCATGCGGAAACACAGCTCCCGGTGACCAGCGACTTTGGACGTTTGGTAGAGAGGTGGATGGCTGCTGTCACCAAACATGTACTCGTGGCTTGCAGTCTGTGTTACAATCTTAGTGGCAGTTAAGACTTAGCCCGGTGGTCGTGCAACTTCGGACATTCGGTGGGGATGAGTACGGATGGTTTTAACACCGCTTGTGGGTTACAGTTGTATTATTTGAGCACTGGAGGTTTGTCGGGAGTGATTGGACGAGTGCGCGACTTTGACCATTCAATACAGGGTCTGACAGATACAGTATTGAAGCTCTGGTTGTGGGTTACGGCCTACTTACTGGTCACGGCTCTAGCCCAGCGGCCACTATACTGAATGTTTGAACGTGACGGCTGGCCGGCCGAAGTTCTTGGGGACTTTTACATCCAGATAATAGTAAGTAAATTCAGATAATGGTTTAATAGAGCCAAGCTCCAGCATCTGGATTGTGAACATATCCAGATACTGCACGTCTGGATGAATGAGGAACTACTTTATTATTCGCGTGTGGCTGGTAGCCTCCAAGAGATCTGGGCGACCTGGAAACTTTGACCATTCAGTGACGAGCCGGATGGCAATATTTGCTCAGCTTGTGGGTTTGGGTCTACTACCTGCACTTTGCCAGAGAGGCCGGCTGGCCACTAAATTGATTTTTTGAATTTGAAAGTCGCCCAGCCGGCAATATCGGAATTTTTTTATTCGGATACAGACAAATAAATCCGGATATGGATATAATAGAGAGAAGGCCTGACATTCGGATACGGAGTGTCTGAATAATCGAGTGATTACTTACTTATTTACTTATATTGTTTTCATTATAGTTACACTATTTACACACACACACACACACTTTCCCTGTTCTTCCATCCAATAATTTCTTGTATGGTACTCCATGAAGCAGGGTTCCATACCCAGTCCGACATCACAGTCTTTGCACTCATAACTTGTGTCCTTTTTCTTTTCTGAGGTCGTCTTGAGGTGATTGCTCACAGTACATCACCACTGATGGTTTTTCTGGTTTCTGTTCTAGGCATAGTGCTACAGAAATGCTTGGCATGAAGACATGTCAGGGCTGGATCAGTGGACATGCAAGGTACACCAACATCGGGTCTTTCTTCTGCATGGTCATCCAGGATCTCACGGATGACCTTGGTTGCAAAATTTTGCAGGGCTTCCTTCCTCCCCATGAGGAACTGGTAGAGTGCATGTAAGTTGAAGATAGTGAGGTCAAAAAGATGAAAGAACAATTTCTTGTAGCTACCAATTTATCATCTTCTTTCCACATTCTGTGGTGGAGATATGGCATTCGATTGATCCACCTGACGTATGTTGATGTTATAGTCCTCCATGGGCTTGGGTTTCCAGATTTTCCTCCTTATTTCTTCACGGTAGTCAGTTCTTTTTGTTTGGTGGGCGAGAGGCCTACTTACTATGGACAAAAGGAACACCTCTCGCCAAGCTGTCACAAGAATTAATTTGGCCCCGTAATATCAGACTTCTTTCCTTTGAAGCTGCTGGATGTGAGGCATGTGGTTCCACATTTTCTCCATGGTTCCTGCCGGTCTGGTTTGTTCTTGTGACAGCATGAGGACAGCCATGGGACTGATATGTACTGTCTGAAGCTGATGTTTCCATGCCACAGAGACAAACCCTCATTAGTCAGGTTCTTGAATGGACTGAAAGAGGTGGAGAAGCTGTGCTTGATGCTGTCTACACTAAATGTATTCTTCTCATCACATCTTCACCTTGTGTCCTGGCTCACATTTAAGGGTCTATAAAATGCAGGTTGTGCAGAATTGCCAGGAATTGGTTCTGTGACACTACTTTTCCAAAGATGGAAGCGTACAACAAGGGGTCGGTTGACCAGTATTTTGTGACACTGGTCTTTTTCACAATTCCCATCAACACCACAATCATCAATCGTCATCATCATCACCTGGACCTCCTTTCCCACCCCAGGGCGGGGTGAGGAGTAGCACATCCAGACAGCCTAATTGCCCAGTCCAATGGGCCACGCTTCCATTCACTCATCATTCAAGCCCCAGGAATCCTGGCTGTATGTGATACTCCCAAAACATTCACCACATTCTGTAGGTTCACGTAAATTTATCCGGACACTGTCATTTTAAAAAGGGGTGCCAGATCTCTGATCATGAACTTCTTCTCACAACGTTCATCTAGCCAACTCGATCTCTTGTCAGACCCCTTGCCTCACCGACTTCCATACCTCTCATCCTCACACACTCATCCACAAAAACATAAAATTCTGGTACAGGGAGAGGATTCCAGTCAAAAATACAGGAATGTTTAGTTGCTACTCTCCCCAGGAAGTGGAATGCTTGAGAGGCATTTGTAAGTCTGACAGTCTCTGTCACAAGACTTACAGGCATGAGGTTATAATAAGTCTCCTTTCTCTGTGAGTTACTTGTGAGTGATGCCACTTAGCAACCTGCATTAGCCCCACCAGTAAATGGATGGAGTTTGGGAGTGAAGGAACCCCCATCCTTCCACTCCCACGTCTCATATTGTCTTCATCATCAGGCAGCAGGGGGGCAGGGGCCAATGAAGCAGGGATGAGTGTAGCAGGAAGCTGTTGGGAGGGCAGTGGTGTGGCGATGGGTGCTGTGGGTGTAACGGCAGTCGCAGTCTTGAGCCGATCTTTGACTTGAGGCCGACGTGCACCAATGGACTATTTTCCCTTCCCTGTCCCTTTCCTCCTTTGGGGGGGGTGGAAGAGAGGGGGGAATGGGCAGTTGTGTCTGGTGGCAAGGAGGGAGGGCGGGCCTGAGGTGAGGGTGATAGGGGAGAGGGGTTTATCGTTCCAAGCCCCGAGGGCTCCGCAAACGTCAGGACACTAGCATCACTCACACTAACTGTAGCTCTCTTCCCTCTGCCTGGCGTCACTACACCCCCTCCATCCACTGCTTCCTCTGCTTCGTTTTGATCACTACTCTCTTCGTACAGGTGATGACAAGCCCTTGATGAAGGCGTAGCAGGTGTTGCAATTCCATCACTAATGGCGTGGTATCCGGGTGTGTGGAATGGGAATAACTGACTTGCCCCCACTGGAGCTATCTTCATCAAATACCACATAGTCAGGGTCACAATCACTGTTGTCAGTCACCAACACATCACCTTCAGTTATTTCATCACTTGGATGTTCATCCAACTTCGAATGGAAGTCGGGAGTATGCACAATATCCTTGGCAGCGCAGCGGAACTTGATGACACTCGACTTTACAGAGACTGGTGACACAGGCAAGCGAGACCTCTACCACCCTCCTGCTCATGAGAGGGGAGGAGGGGGTGTCCGTCTTCCCATTTTCTGTCATGCACTTAGGGCAGACTCAACTACTTTCATGCAAATGTGTGTAAAACCATGTCTGTATATGTTCGGACTCGTATTTTGCGCCAGTACAGGTTTGTCTGTATAGATACGGGCACAGCATTTTGTGCCAGTATAGGTTTGTCCGTATCTATGTGGACACGACATGGAATGCGTTAATATATACATTAAAAAGGCATTTGCAATGGATGTATCTGGAAGAGAAAGTGTTTAGAATTGCTTAAGTTCAGTAATGAGCTTATTACTGTATTTTGTGCTACATAAGACACTGCACTGTAAGATGCACCATAATCTTGGAAGAGGATGTCTAAGGAGTAAAGTTTCTGACACCTAAACAACATTCACTACGACCTTAGCGTGATAGTCACATTCACACAAATGCACATTCACCTTTCAGTATCACCATTCAGTACCATTCATCAGTTAGCAAAAATAAAGTCATCATCTTGTCAGTTGATGTAGTGTTGCCTGCTTCTTCCTTCACCTTTACCATTCTTTTTCTGTGTCTGCCCTACTCTCATCCTATTTCTCCCATCTTTCCTTTCACTTTTTATAACTCTTCCTTTTCTGGTGGTTTTGCATTGAGTGACAAGCCTAATGGTTTCCTGTAAGCCAGCGCTTTGTAGGCCTAACTGCCCTATTCATAATCCCCTGTAAGACCATCAACATCATCCGTTTCTTTTGTTTTATATATATATATAACTTACACATACTAATTGGACTGCTTCTTAATACCCAAACTATGAAATTATAGTGGTGCTCTCATACAGTCCGCGCCTCTTTCATTGGCGTGCCTTGCCTCGGACGTAAGAAAAACAAATACAAGTAGGAAGAAAATACAGAAAATGAGCACTTACCACGTTCTAGTAGCATGTAGGCATCCCCCTACGCTTAATGCATTCATCGAGGCGGTTAGGAGGAGAGCTGGCGAGGTTTTGCAGTGTGGCAGGGTCAATTTCCTCCCATTCCTTCACGATTGCCGTCTTGAGCCAGGCTACCGATGAAGTATCAATTTCTCGTAGTTTTCGTTTTAGAATGGCCCAAAGGTTTTCTGTGGGATTTAAATCAGGTGAGTTACCTGGCCAATCACTGAAGAATGGAATGTCACAGTCTGTAAGCCATTGAGTCACATCCTTGGCAGTGTGGCAGGGTGCACCATCCTGCATAAAAAAGTTTGCCTCGCACTTGTCAAAGGAATCTGGCAGGTGGTCACACAGGAGTTCCAGGTAATTGTTTTTGTTCATAATCACATTATCAGGAAGGAATACTAAGTCACCAACACCATGAAATGAAAAACATCCCCATACCATCATTTTGTCTGGGAATTTCACGACACCCTTAGTGTACTTGGGGTTAACGGTATCGCTGCCTCGAGGCCGGTACACCCTGCCAGACGTGTTGCCAGTCACACAGAACACTGCCTCATCACTCCAGAGCACACTACGCCACTTGACATCGTCCCATTGTTTGTATTTCTTGGCAAAAAGAAACTCTGTTCTTCCCTTGACGTTCCATCAGCTCTGGTTTTGGCACTGGCCGGTACAACAGGTACTTTAGAAAGTCATGGATATAATGTTGCACAGTACGTAAGCTAACAGTACCAAGTAAGTTGGGATTGTTTTCTTTTATTTGTTTTGTTGTAAGCCGTGGATTAATCTCTAGTTGACGTCTGATAACATTTAAAGTCCGTTGGTTAATTCTTTTGGCTTTGCCAGGATGTTCTATGTGTTGTGGTAATGAGACGCCGCCACCATCCAGAAATCTCTTTAGCCAACGCTGCACAGTTCTCAGTTTAACTCCTGTACTACTTCATATTTCCTTTAGTGGCTACCTGTCCTTGTACAGGGCCACTATCACTGCGATTTTATCACTTTCACTCACTGACATTTTTGTTGGAGGAGGTATGAAAAGATAGGCGAGACAAAAGAAATAACATGAAAATCTATCGCTTTCCACTGCACTAACCTCCTCATATGACTTGCTGACACACACTGTTGTCAAAGTCAACGGTTAAAAAGGGTGCGTACTGGTTGCCAGATGCACGAGAAACATATTACAATTAACGGTTGGACCCAGTGAGGAATGTGATTTGAAATACAGCGAGAGATGATGAATCATCTCCGTGTCAAAATTTTTCGTTGCGTCGCGCCACTTTCATTTGCGTGGTCTGTAGTTATCCAGAAAACAGGGGGGTGCCCATCAGCTTTAAAAGGTTTGGAACCCCTGCTCTACGGGATTATGGTGTCTGATTATAGATGGATAGAGAGAGACATTTAAACACAACAAATTACTTCTGTCCATCCTTCTTTACTGAGTTTGAACCAGGTGGAGTTTGAACCAGGTGGGTATGTGTATACATATTCGCCTCTCAGTATCTCTGTTCATTACCATTCATTGGTATACTGTATTAAAGTGAAAATCTGCAACACAGTCATACATATGTACACCAGAAATTACTTCAGGTCACCCTTCTTCATTGTTGAGTTTGGCCCAGCTGGGTTTGTCATCATGTTACTTGATTCCTTGTACAATGTATTAGTATGTTTCATGCAAAGAGAAGATAAAATCACAAAGAATAAACACCAGTAAAAAAATTAAATACACTTATTCATCCTAAGAATCCATGTTTGCATTGAGAGCTTTCAGTTATGTTTACCGGAAGACACCAGTTGACAGCACTGTCAGTTTGTAAACACAATTAGGTTTGTCTTTATGTCACTTGATTGCATGTAAATTATCAGCATAATTCATGCAAAGGGAATATAAAATAAAAAAATAGGGTCAATAAAATGTTATAAACACTTGTTCATCCTAAAAATCCATGCATGCATTAAGAACGTCCAGTTATGTTAACCAGCAGACACCAAGTGGCAATACTGTCGGTATTTACATACAAGACTTGTGACTGTCCTTGAAGCATTTCCTAAACCTTTTGAGTAAATATTCAAGTGCATCTTATTTTTCAAATATTATTAATAGTTTTAGTTTAATTAAAAGTTTTTTAATGTATACTCTACCAGTGAGAGGTAGTTTATAGGATGTATAACTACTTGTTTTGAATGGGGCCAAAACTTATTCCAATCTAACCTCATGATATTCATCTTTCAAAATGCATGGGGACTTTTCAGTGTATTTTTAGGGGGAAAAATGCATCTTATGCACTGTAAAATATAGTAATTTCAGTCTCTAATGGTTTGGTACAGTCCCAGAAATGTACTGTTTATTCAGTGGCAGTTCCACATACTGTATGTGTATTGCCGGCCTGATCATGTTTCAGGGTCTCTCGCCACAGTCATCAGACTACCACAGATTATATAAGTCATACCTTTGTACATGCTATACATATTATTCACCCCTGCCTGCCTATACCATATAACTGTTCGGACTTAGAAAAAGCAATCTTAAATACTGTAATATGCGTGATAAAACTGTACAGGGGCGTCACAATGTTAGAAGTAGTTGCAGAATATGTAACTTATGGGGAAAAAGGGGGTTCATTGTTTGACTACCACCAAGTTTTATACCTATAATGCTATGTGAAGCAATTTTAACCCTTCGTTAGTCCTGTGGGGTATTCAAACGTGGTTAGTCCGGTGGGGTGTTACAACACCCTATACAAAAAAATTACATGTAGTGTTACTAACATGTAAAATATATTCATACTGCTGCTTCAGCATATCTCTGCAATCACTGATGAGAAGATTGAATGCCTTGTAGATGGTGTTTATTAATTTATAATAATAAAATACAATAAATTATCTATCTATCTATAGCCCGACGCCCTAATCCCGAAAGGTGGCCGCAGACAAAACGCCTCCAAGTCGCTCTGTCACCCACCATTTGACTACCCTCCCCCCAACTCACCCCCCCCCTCATATACCTCTCAACTCCATCCCTCCACCTCATCCTCGGTCTACCCCTCCCTCTCCCTCCCTCCACCTCACCTACATACACCCTCTTAGTCAGTCTTTCATTCTCCATTCTCTCCACATGTCCAAACCATCTCAGTGTATTTCTCCTAATCTTCTCAACCACATCCACATCCACCACACAACGTTCCTTCACCTCTTCATTTGTCAACCTGTCCCTCCATGTCATTCCACATGCTCCTCTCTTGTAACTCATTTCCACTGCTCTCACTCTTGACTTGTTCCCCTCTTGCAAAGTCCATGCCTCGCTTCCATACGTCAAGGTAGGGATCACAATACTATCATGCAGTGACTTCTTAACTTCCATACTCACCTCCCTAATTCTCATCACTGCTTTCAGTGAACCAACAACCTTCCTTCCCTGCTGTACCCTTTCACGCACTTCATCCCCCAAAGTTCCATCCTTACTCATCACACTACCCAAGAACTTGGATGCACTCACATTCTCCATATCCTCACCATCCAACCTCACTGTACATTCTTTGACTTCATTCCTCTCAAACACCATAACTTTACTTTTGTTGACATTAACTTTAAGCTTCCTCCTCCTACACACTGTCCCAAATTCATTCACCAAACCATGCAACTCCCATTCATCTTCACTTAACAATACTGTATCATCAGCAAACAGTAACACCGGAATCTTCCAAATCTCACCTTCATTCATTAGAGCCACCCCCAAATCCACTGCTCTACCTTGCACCTCCTTTACAACCCCATCCATGTATATATTAAACAGCCATGGAGACATCACACAACCCTGTTTCAGTCCCACATTGAGATCAAAGAACTCATTCAGCTCACCATCCACTCGCACCGTAGCCCTAGCTCCTTCGTACATACTCTTCACAGCACTCAACAATTACCCCTCCACTCCATATATTCCTAATACCTTCCACATACCTTGCCTATCTATTCTGTCATAAGCTTTCTCCAAGTCCATGAAGGCAGCATACACTTTCTTTCCCTTCTCTAGATACTTCTCCACTAAACATCTTAGAACAAATATCTGATCTACACACCCTTTTCCCTTCCTAAATCCCCCTTGTTCTTCTCCAACTACCTCCTCTGTCATATGCCTAACTCTATCAATGAGTATTCTACCATATATTTTACCAGTCACACTAAGAAGGAAAATACCCCTATGATTACCACATACTTCTCTCTCCCCTTTTCCTTTGTATAAAGGAACAATTATACCTGATTTCCAGTCATCTGGAACCCTTCCCTCTTCCCAAGCCAATCTACACAACTTCCATATCCACTGCACAACAATCTCACCCCCATACCTCAACATTTCACCACACACTCCATCAATTCCTGGGGCCTTTCCAAACTTGATCTTCCTCGGATAATATCAATAAAAAAATAACATGTGGACTCATATATCATTTATCAGGTAAACGTCTATCTATCTATCTATTGCCAGAAGCCTCAATCCCGTTTGGGGTGGCCACAAACAAATCGCCTCCAAGTCGCCCTGTCCCCCGCCATTTCACTGCCCTGCTCCCAACTCACACCCCCCTCTCTCATATATCTCTCCACCCCATCCCTCCATCTCATCCTCGGCCTCCCCCTCCCTCTTCCCCCTTCCACCTCACTCACATACACTCTCTTCGTCAGTCTTTCACCCTCCATCCTCTCCACATGGCCAAACCACCTCAGTGTGTTCCTCATAACGCTTCCTATCACATCCACATCCACACCACAACGCTCCTTTATATCCTCATTCGTCAGCCTGTCTCTCCATGTGACTCCACAGGCTTCTCTTAAATAACTCATTTCCACTGCTCTCACTCTTGACTTGTGTCCTTCCAACAACGTCGAAGCTTTACTTCCATACGTTAGAGTTGGTATCACAATACTATCATGTAGTAACTTTTTCACTTCCATGCTCACTTCCCTGTTTCTTATCACTGCTTTCAAAGAACCAGCAACCTTTCTTCCCTGCTGTACCCTTTCAAGCACTTCACCCTCCAAACCTCATCCTTACTCATCACACTACCAAAGTACTTATACGTCCTTATATTTTCCAATTCCTCACCATCCAACCTCGCTATACATTCACTGACTTCACCTCTCTCAAAGATCATCACTTTACTCTTCCCTACATTCACCTTTAGATTCCGTTTCTTACACACTCTCCCAGACTCATCCACCAAGACTTGCAGCTCCCCTTCGTCTTCACTCAACAACACAGTATCATCTGCAAACAACAGTACAGGGAGTTTCCAAACACTATCCTCTCTCACCAGGGCCACTCCAACATCCACTACCCTACCTTGTACCTCTTTTATTACCCCATCCATGTACAGATTGAACAGCCATGGAGACATGACACATCCCTGTTTCAACCCAACTTTCAAAGAGAAAAATTCACTTAGTTCACCATCCACACGCACTGCAGCCTTCGCACCATCGTACATACTCTTCACAGCATTCAACAACTTCCCATCTACTCCATATATTCTTAACACTTTCCACAATCTTTGTCTATCCACCCTGTCATATGCTTTCTCCAAATCCATGAAAGCCGCATACAGCTTTCCCTTCTCTAGAAACTTTTCCACTAAAGATCTAAGAATGAATATCTGATCTACACAACCTCTTCCCTTCCTAAAGCCTCCCTGTTCTTCTCCAACTAATTTCTCTGTTCTTTCTCTAACTCTGTCAATAAGTATCCTACCATACACTTTTCCTGTTATACTAAGAAGACAAATGCCCCTATGATTACCACACACTTCTTTTTCCCCTTTTCCTTTGTACAAGGGAATAATTATACCTGACTTCCAATCCTCCGGGACTCTACCTTCCTCCCAAGCCAATCTGCACATCTTCCACATCCATTCTACTACTATCTCTCCCCCATGCTTCAGCATTTCACCACACACTCCATCAATTCCTGGGGCTTTCCCCGATTTAACTTTTTTCATTGCTTCCACAACTTCTATCCTACTGATTTCTTCCTGTCTTATCACCTCCCTCCTTCTCCCAGCCATTCCCCAGCCACTTATACTCGCATTACTTCCATCCTCTATGTTCAACAATAACTTAAAGTGTTCTCTCCATCTGCTCACTTTTTCTCCCTTCTCCACTAGTAATCTACCATTTTTATCTTTCACTCCCCTGCTAACTTCACTTCCATCCTGTCTGACTCTTTTCACCTCTTTCCAGAACATTTTCTTACAGTCCCTCCAATTTACACTCAAATTCCTTCCAAATTCCTCATCCACTCTCTTCTTACTCTCTCTTACTAAACTTTTCACCTCTCTCTTTCTTTCTACATATAACTCTCTCTTCCGCCTCTCAACTTCTTCCACGCCCCTGTTTCTCATCCATTCATTGTATGCTTTCTTTTGAGCCACAGCCTGTCTCACCTCTTCAGTCCACCACGCTGTTCCTTGCACCCCCCTCCGTCTTCTCTTCCTTCCACACACCACATCACATGCTGCACATATTTCTTCTGTAAATATCCTACACATACCTTCCACGTCTCCCATCTGCTCCACTTAATATTTGCCCAATCGTTCCTCCACTTCTCCCTTATACTCTGCCTTTTTCTCATCCTCTTCTAACCTTTCCACTCTCCTTGCAACTACTCCTTCCTCTCGTCTTTCCCTTCTTCTATTCCTCCATCTTAATTGAATCCTAATTCTGGTCACCACCAAGTAGTGGTCAGAAAGTCCACTCCCCCAACCTCTATAAGCTCTTACATCCGTTACACATCTTCGAATCCTTTCATCCACACACACATAATCAATCATTGCCTTCCTTTCATTCAGTTCACCACCCACCCTTCTCATCACTCGCCATGGATACCTGTGGATCATTTTATGCTTGAAGAGGGTATTGGCTATCACCAACCCCCTCCCAGTACAAATGTCCACTAATGCACTCCCATTCTTATCTATCTCAGCAGGCACACCCCACTCACCAACTATTCCATCCACCTTCACATTCCCAACTTTACCATTCATATCACCGATCAAAAACACTCTCTCATTCTTTCCAAACTTTTCCATGCACACTTCCACATTTGTCCAGAACTGTTCTCTCACTCTTCTAGCACGATCTTGCGTTGGCGCATACACACACACAATCGCCCAGATTTGAATTCCAACTTTCAAATTTACCCACACAATCCTTGACCCAACTGATCCATACTGTCTTATGCTCTTCTTCCATCTTTTACTCACAACTATACATACTCCTTCCTTTGCCCTCTCATTCTCACCTACTCCTGCACATATACCCCATCCATACTCCCATTCTCTCACACTTTCTCCTCTCCATTTTGTTTCATTTATTCCACATACATCCACTTTCGCACCCTCAAGCACCTGGACAATCTCTCTCTCTTTCACCTCATCATTCGCTTCCCTTACATTCCACGTTCCGATAACCATGTCCTTTGTCCGGTCCTTGGTCGTCATCGTTTGGTCAGTCCTTGTCTGAGGCTTATTGTTTGTTTTTTTAGTTAGTTGTTTTCCGGGGAGGGGCACTAACCCTCCGCCAACCCTTTTAATCGCCTTTTACGACAAGCAGGGATACTGGGGGAGTATTCTTGAAAAAAAAAAACCCTACCCCCAGGGGGGTAAACATGCACAGGAAATTACATTTTGTAATTTTTAAAATCAGTATAATAATAAAACAGTATGCAAAAATAAGATAAAAAACCAATCTATATCACAATATGATCTGAATGGTTAGTTTGATGGGGTGACTGGACACCGCAGGGGGGAGGAAAGTGCCCCTCTCTCTCACTACAGCAGAGGCAGAACTAAACTAATCCCCATGCTCCCTCCCCTCACTGAATCAGGAGAGTACTGGAACGGAGAGAAAGAAACATTCAAATTACCGGCTAGGAAATATGAGCTTTTAAAAAAAAATTTGATATGCCAAAACACCCCACCTGACTGACGAAGGGTTAAACAAGAATAAATGTTAGTTACATCGAAAACACACACAGTAGGCCCTCATTGCTTACCCAGTATGTGTTCATACAGTAACCAGTTTATGCAGTCATTTGTTAAACTAGGGGTACCATGCAAACTGGTCCTGTTTATGTAGGGATATGATATTCATTAGCTATAGAAGCTCACATTGACAGACCACAGCATATCTCTTTCACTCTCCTCTCCCCCTCTCTGTTTTTCTCCCACTTTCCCTCTTGCTATTTTCTCCTTCTTTCTTCCCTTTCCTTCTCCTGTTACTTCTGTCTCCCCTCTTTTATGCATTTTCCAGTTGCATCCACTGGTTATAAAAGAAGGCAGTAGAAAGAGAAATGATTAAATTAAAGGGAAAATACAACTTGTGTCCATTTATCAGTGAAGAGACAGTGTTTACGTAAACCAGCACAGGCGATTTTGGTCCCTTATGTAGCTGACATACGTCTCTCTTTCTCTCCCCCTCTCTCTCTCTCCCCAGCTAAGTTAACATACCAGAAAACTGTAATAATTTTTTTTTTCTCTCTCTCTCTCTCTTTAGCTTGGTTGGTTGAGACACAAGTGGGAAGACTTTTTTTGTGTAAATATGGGTGCACTGCAATTTTTCATGATAAGAGGGATGATGATGGATTCCTAGCATGCTGATCCCTTGTATAAATACTTTTTTTTTTCCCCAGTATCTAATAATTTCCAGTGGATTTTTAAAAACTGGCCCACATTTTGTCATATTGTATTGTTTATAAAGGTTCCAGGATGCTTGCATGCGTTGACCTTGGCCACCTATTGGTTGCTGTCCATGCTGCTTGATCTCTGGCTGCCTCCCTGTTCTGTCTCTTATCCTCGAGGTCACACTCTATGATCATGTCCCAGGTCTTTTTAGGTCTGCCACTCGCATCCTCTGCACCCAAGCATCATCTTCCATCTTCTCAATATGCCCAAACCTTCTCAATCTGCCCCTTCTCATCACAGTACCAGTACATTCAAATCCAATTTTTCCCCAGATTTTCATTCGCAGTTCCTCCTCCCCCAGGTTTCGTATTCAGGGACACACTACACATCCATCTAATAATTGTAATTTCTGTATATTTGAGCCTATGAATATCCTCTTCCTTTACTGCCCAGCTCTCACTGCCATACAGCATTACACTCTTAACACATGTTGCATGCAAAGATCACTTAGCACGGAGGGAGAACCCTCTCAATATTAGGAGAAGTATCAGCTCCCTGAACTTCCTCCAACCACTCCTTAACTTAGCCACAGAGCAAGCTCCAGCCCCACCTCCAGTGCAAAACAGGTCCCTCATAACAAAACTCCTCCACACACTCAAGAGACTCTCCAGCAAGATCAGTCCTTTCGTGCTCACTTCTGGCAATATCTACATGCTCTCACTGACACACTGCACACGTGAAATCAGCATTATTATGCAGTCGACCTCTAATACCACTACCTGTTATGCACCCATTTATTGCAAGCTTTGACAGTACTGACACCAACTATAGGTATCATCACTTTTGTTATCGCCCGCCTTTAGCAAGGCGAAACGATAATGTTTTTGCCAGCATCTGTGTGTCTGTCTGTCTGTATGTGTGTGTATCTGTTACCATTATATCTCACGAACAGCTTGAACTATCAATATGAAACTTTTTTTAGGGTATCAAGATGTGGCCAATGTCTTGGACGAATTAAAAAATGGGCACGCGGGGTCAAGGCCAAGGTCACCAAAATGGCTGCCAAAGGTTAACTAGTTTTATTTTAATATGGACTGACCTTCTCTGAAATGCAGTGACTGAATTCCATAGAGTTTTGCGAATTCACATTTGACTTGTAAGTAGCTTGTATCTTGGCCAACAGCATATTCTGGCGGGCAATTAGCTTTTGCCTCCCAAATGTTTCGTTTTTCATATTATCTTCATTTACTCTCAAACCCTGGTGTCTCATTCCATCTCTCCATGTCCTACATATTCCATCCACTTCCCTTTCACTCTCTGCAGTCTGCACCAAGTCACCAGCATACAACATCTCCTATGTGAGTCCATTTCTGAAGTCACCAGGACAAACAATAAAGGCCTTAAGACTGTCCAACAAACATGGAAAACTCATCACTTAAATCTCCATTCACTCTCACCTGGGCATATGCACCCACATACTGTGCCTAGTCATAGTCACCCTAACCAGCCACTCCTCAATCCCAAGTGCTCTCATTGCCCACTTCACCACTCTGTGGAGACTCTGTCAAAGGCGCATTTTAAATCAGCAAAAACAAAGTACAATCCCCTTTCCTTGTATATTTTTCCTGATGCTGTGGGACAATGAATATGGTGGCATCACTGGTTCGTTTGCATAGCATAAACCCAAACTGCATCTTATCAGTATTCATTCTGTCTCATATCATACCTTCTAGGACTCTCTCCATTACCTTCAGTATCCTTTCCAAAAGTTTTATGTCTGTATAATGCTCTCATTCTAGGGCTGTTGCCCCTCCTGACATTGAGAGGGCTCTCCCTATGTTCTAAGGGATCATTGTATGCAGCATGTGATAGGAGTGTAATACTGTATGGTAGTGAGATCTGGGCAGTAAAGGAAGAGAATATTCTCAGGCTCAGACTTACAGAAATGACAATGATTAGGCAGATGTGCAGTGCATCCCTGAGTGCAAGGCCTTTTGGGGCTAGGTTTATGATGTAAGAGTTGAGAGAGAGGATGGGACTGGAGTGTGTTGGTGTTGTGATGAGGAGAGGTAGATTGAGGTGGTTTGGGCATGTGGAGAGGATGGGGGATGATAATTGGGTGCAGAAAGTGAGCAGCGTTAATATTAGGGGTGGGGTTGTGAGGGGTAGACCAAAAAAGACCTGGAACGAGATCATTAAGTGTTAAGGGACTAAAGAGGGAGGCTGCCAGAGATCGAGCAGCATGGAGAGCTGCCATTAGGTGACCAAGGCTGACGCATGCAAGCATGTTGGAGCCTTCAAAAATGAAACGAACGAACACCCTTCCCCTCATACACATTTACAGTCACACTCTTCAGCCAGTCATCTGGGGCAGCACACTGTACTGGCATAATCAAATTATCAAATTAATAACTAAACCCACTCTTATATCTTCTGAGGCCTTCAACATTTCAGCATTTTGCAGTTAACTCAGACACACCTGCACTTGCCCCAACTGCACCCTGCCTGTTGCCCAACTCACAGTAGCAGCATCAACCAAAGGTCAAGGGGCAAACACGGGATCCACTGACTCCAGACTTTCCTTGTTCCAGTCATACTCCTCATTTAGGAGCTGGTTATAGTGCTGTCTTTGGGCATCCATCTTCTGTGAGACACATGCTGGGTTTTGTGGTGATGGATATAAGACAGTTTACTGTATACATAGTTGTACTGAATAGGATTTGAACAAGGCTTGTGTTGTCCTGTCTCCTTATATTTTGGCCTTCTTAGAACAAAATTCTTCAGCTCAGGTGAGAAGTACTGAATTGGAGAGGTAACATGATTTTGGGGGGTTTGGGCAGTGGCTGAACTCGGAATATGCCAGTGGTAAAACCCCATCTTATGCAGGTGCTAGAAGCATGTATTTCAGGTTGCAAAGTATCTGTGAAAATTAATAGTAGTTGGTAGTGCAGAAGTAGCATCAGACTGACTTGGCATCCATGTTCACCATATGGGACCTGCCTGACCTTGGATTCAGTTAATGGTAAATTTTTAACATTATGATTACCTATGTACAGTCCAGCTTCACTATACAACTGATTGCTTTGCAGTCATTCACTTGTACAGTCGTCAAGATTTTATACCCCTTCTACTTAACACTCACAAATCTCTGCCTACAAATGCCCTCTGCAAGACTCCTGTGCATCTGCTTCCAACACACAAGCTGAGTCATGTGTTTGAGTCAGGATAGCTGCCTAACGGTTCATGTTCACAGAACTCTGCTTTGAGTCAGCTGCACAAGCTCCCTTATTCCTATCACCCTTTTTACTCATCTACTCCGTCACATGCCTTGCTGTTGTGATCAAATTTCCTTGCATACATGCAGTGAAATGATGGGGGACTAGGTGACGTGGAGACATTTGTTTGTGGCCACCCCATATAAGGGATTAAGGCATCTGGGAATAGAGAGATAGACAGATAGACATTGTGTTAAGTTCCGTCCACACGAGTGGGCAGTGCTTGATGGGCAAACATTGTTACCAGATCACGTTCCACACAATGCTGTACATTTAGCTTTAACTGTCCTGTGATGGTTCTTACTGTAACCCTGTTGTCGTACTGAACTCAGTTCGGCCAAGCACCCATTATGGCCACTGCCCGACTTCGACTGCCCAACCACTGCCAAGTCTTTTGCCATGTGGACAACAAAGCAGGTGTGCCCTGTAGTGGCCACAGCCCGCCCGGAACTGCTCGATCTGGTAACACTACTAAAGAAGTGAGGGATATATGCTCAGTGGACTGCCCGCCAGGGCACTGCCACTCATGTGGACGGGGCATTACATCACCTTCTAGCATGTGCATAGTCATCAGACCATCATTGCTATTGCAGTATTGGAGTGCAGGTGCACGAATAACAGAGTTGTGTGAGATTTAAAGTCCACAAATTATTTGTGAATTACCTTAACATTTGAAAATCATGTGTGGCAAGAGTGCAGGCCCCAGTGGAAAGCGTGGTGCTGGTGTAGGGTCTGATGAGAAGGCTAAGAGAATAAGACAAAGCTTTTCCATTGATGTTAAATTGGACATAATGAAGCCCCGTAAGACCAGACAAGGAACCAATAGGATTGTTGATGCACTTAGGCTAAGCTGCCCCAGTCAGCTGCCTCTACCATTGTATTTAAGTCTGAAGTAGTCCTCACAGCTGGGGAACAGATGTCCGCCTTAAGTGCAAAGGGCTGATGAGGACCAGGGACCCTCTCATGGAGGAGATGAAGTGGCTATTCATACTCTGGGTGAAGGACCACAATCGGCAGAAGATGCCCCAAGAACAGTTTGAATTGTGCCTGGAGAATTCTCTGAATGAGAAGATAGGGATAGAGGTGAAGCAGCCATTCAAAGTCAGCATGTATTGGTTTGAGTGGTTCAAGACTTGTGCTGGCTTGAGGAATGTAATGTTGCATGGTGATGCAGTCAGTGCTGACCACAAGGCAGCAGAGAAATTCCCGAAGCTACTCAAAAACTGAATTGAGGCAGGTGCTTACAGTGCAAAGTAGTTTATCAGCTTCAATGAAACTGAACCCTTTTAAAAACAAATGTTGAAGAAATCTTTCGTAAATGAAGAGCAGTAGCATGTGCCTGGTTGTTACAGCTACTGCAAATTGACTCAGGACCTCCCCCACAAGGTATTAAAAGACACAGAAATCATAGTATATCACCATGTTTGTTCATGAAATGCCATTCATTAATATGAAATCACGTTTCCCTTGTTTTTCAGGACCAGTTGGATGCGTTTTGGCATGGAATCACTTAGATCTCTAAAGTAATCTAAGGACATTTCTTTGCACCAAACATTTGTCAGTTCAATCTTGAGGTTGTCCAGATTGGGTGTCTTCTTCTTTGCCATGATTTTCTTCATCTTTGCCCAGCAGTTTTCAATGGGATTTATGTCTGGACTGTTGCCAGGCCAGTCGAGGACCTCAATCCGATTATCCTGAAGCCATTTTGTCACCTTGCCAGGCCAGTCGAGGACCTCAATCCGACTATCCTGAAGCCATTTTGTCACCTTTCTTGACTTGTGACATGGAGCTGAATCGTGCATGAAAAAGTTGCACCCATGAATAGCAAAATAGTTTAACAAATGATCTTTCAGAACTTGGATATACCGGCCACCATGCATCATCAAGTTCTTAGGAAGAAAGTAGAGGCCTCCCCTTCCACAATTCACCTGAGAAACACCCCCATACCATTACTGATTGTGGGTGCTTAACAGTCAGCACCGTGTAAGCAGGGTCATATCGACTACAGGAGGCAGGGTGATGAACGTTGGCAGAACGCACCTGGAACACTTGAAATGTGCTTTCATCAGAAAACATAACTTTTCTCCACTCATCCACTGTCCAGTGTGCATACTTCTTGGCAAACTGAATGCACTGCTTCTTCATGCGGTCAGTGAGAACCAGTTTCTTGGCTGCGGTGCGGCTTGGCAAACCCAGCTCCTTCTGCAAGCGGTGTTGGATAGTTTGAATTGAGACGTCTTGTAACAGCTGGGGATGCATTCTCTTCAATTCTGCTGCTGTCAGTCGAGGATTCTTGATTACTTCCCTCTTCAGAAGTGTTTCTGTACCTTTGGAAGTCGTCCTCTTCTTTCCACCTCCTTGCTTGTGCTCTGGTATGACATCAGGTGGCAGGCCGCGCACTGCAGCAAAAATCTTCATGACGGTCAACTTTGCGCATCCAGTACATTCACAAATCATGTTGATAGGGACATTATCCTGCCTCCATGCAATGATACGGACTCTCTCATTCCATGAGCAGTACTTTCCAAGCATGACAACTCGACTGTTGGAAAATAACAGGGCAAACAGTAATGCATATGAAAAAAGAGGGAGGTGCAGTATAGCAACGGGAACATATACTCTCACCCTCGCTTCTGGGCAAGCACTGACGTGGTGGGTGTTTCACCACCTCCCGTCAACACCAGAGGGGTTGCCAGTTACTTCTTGCCCAAAAAATTCACTTGGTAGAGGTGAAACACAAAGCAAAGACAGACAACTCTCCCATAGCAATTCTGTGTGTAGGTTCTAAGTCAACTTGCAGTGAGTGTAGGAAGCGAAGAACTACATGGGGCTCCTCCTGGGGGAGAACACTAAAGGCAACCTGAAATTTAGTCCACTATTAGTCAACCACTGGGAGAATCCTATGGCACTGGTCAGGTATGTGGAAGAGAACCTTAACCCTGGAATAGTAGCGTTGTCAGTATCACGTGCCTACTAACGATGTCTGGAATCCTGGACAAACTTTGGGAGTAGAAATATACATATACGAATGGTACAGTTTATTTAAAAAAATTTTCACTTAAATTAGATGCTGATCTTAACTCTAGGAACTATGAACTAAATGTATTTAACTAAAACATTATAAAAGAAAATAAAACAAAAAATGTGTAAAAATGACAAACAATGCTACATCCTTGTAATCTTTTCACCACTGCCAGCCACAGTGTTGCCTGATGGTGATGACTTGTGCCACACATGAAGTCCAGACATCCCCCGATATGCTCCAGCCTCCCTAGACAAAATTCGACATTTTACAGTATATGTTTCATAGGCACACTCACAAGGTCCTATTTTAATAGCATTGTATGGAATACCGGACAATTGGCTACAGCAGATGAGAAAAAAATGGGAGCAACACGAACAAACCTCACACACACAGGACAGAGTACAAACTGATATGTCATGGCAGCTGAGCACTGTGGGCCTTGGGGCGTCTCCTCCACAATGCAAAGTAGGCCTAAATTTGGAATCCCGGACGACGCTACTGAACTAGGGTTAAGGTGATATGGCAGTGAAACCCCTGGGCATGCCTCACGGCCCCCTGCACCACTGCGATGTGACTGACTACCTATTTCCCATGTTCCGGGACTATGTCAGTAGGAATAACTTTGCCAGCCGGTTTCTGTTGTTGGTAGAGAATGCCCTTAGTCCCCCCTCTGACATGGAAGACTGGTTTGATAATATCAACATAGTGTTTTTGCATCCTAACACCACCGCTTTGCTCCAACCAGTGGATCAAGGGGTAATACCAACATTCATCCGCAGCGCACCATGGAGCAGCTGGTGAGGGCTAGTGACTCCAGGAACAGGACTCAGTCACAGCCGTCTGGAAAAAATAAAAAAAACTGCCACCGAAAATGTCACAGTGGCATGGAAGGAGATGAAGGACCACACTCTTAATCGGGTTTGGCATAAGCTGTGGCCTGAGTGAGTGCATTCATTCCACGGGGTTCCCTGGGGTGGAGGAACTTCAGAGGAATATGCTGGAACTGTCCCATGTGGCAAGGTTCCATGACGTGGAGGTGCGTGACAGTCACAGAGAGGAACTTTCTTCCGAAGGCTTCAATGAACTGAAGGAGGAGCAGGCCCATGTGCAGGAAGGGGAGGCAGAGGAGGAGGAATCAGTGCAAGAGGTTGATATTAAGACATTGGAGGAATTTCATGCAATATTGGTGTCATTCATCCTAGAGAAAGATCCCAATCCTGCCAAGAGTGATGTTACCGGTTACTCAGTTGATGAGAATTTTCTTATGTCCTGTGAGCTACTTGCCCAAAAGAAGAGGGCAGTGAGACAGCCAACCATAACATCATACTTCCAACCCAGGCCATCCACCAGCATAGAAGAACGGGCAAGGCTCTCCACCAGCAGAATATCAGCACACTGCCCTGCCTCCATTTTGTCTGCCATCTCCTATTCCTGCATTCCTGCTTACTGCCTGGCTTCCCCGGCCACTCTCTCCCAGCCTCACAAGATGGCTTTCCCCCCAGTCCCATCAAATGGTTCTTCCCGTCTCACCATATGGCTCCCTAGTGCCTTACCACATGACTCTTCTCATTGTTCATCACCTGCTCCTGATGACCACGAGTGAGTGCTCAGGGATAGCAGCAGTCCCCCAGCCTTGGAGAGGGTGGATGGGAGACCCATGGTGACAACTTGGACCAGCCAAGGAAACACTTCATTTAAGCTGGAAACATGTTGTTAAAATTTTTAAGGTCGGTGACCCATGACCAAGAACATTCACAATGGCCCCACGTTATAATGGCATCATTATACGATCAGTCACTATATGGTCTTGTCACTAGATGTAACTTAGTCGTACACTGGGGTATTGCAAGGTAGGACTGTATTTTGGTTTAGGACTACTTCATTTTTAAGTCTGACTTGTATCTGTGACATTTCCCCCAGGAAGTACTGGTACACATTAATAATCTGTGGACTCTGGGCCAAGAACTCTCAGTATTACATAGTTCCATTGTCTTCCTGTAAACATCCATTAAACAGTTTACTGTATTGTATGCAATGAACGTTTTTTTTCTATTATTCAGATTAATGGTGAGGAAAAGCTCCTGGAGAGTGGATGCTTCATGTGCGAGGCAACTTGCATTTGTTTCATTAGAGGAGCTGATGTGAACTGCAGACCCCAGCTAAAAGGTAATGATTGTGCCAAGACTCTGATCTTCATGTTGTTGTTTCTGGCTGTGTATGCAGAAAGTGTCGTATTGTAAGCCTTTGTTTTTTATTGCTAATGTATTCTCAAATTATACTGTGCATTGTGCATGTGGAATATGTACAAAAAAAATGCTTAACCTTATTCGGTGCAACCCGTCACATATTTTATACGCGCTAAAAATTTTTTACCAATAAACTCAAGTTTGTAAGCAATGCATGGTCTTACGATTGTTTTCATATTAAATCACTGGAAACAACAAATGGTGATTCTGAGCGAAAAAACTGGGTTGAAACAAGCGTTTTCTCCAAAATTAACGATTTTTTCCCGTGGAGAGCGCTAAACAAAAAGGAAACGCTCGATGATGAGTGGAATATCTGGGACCTTATCCTACGCAAGCCTAACGGTCATCAACACAGCTTCCAGACGTACGATACCTTTCCTATTTTAATTAAAACTACTTTTTTTTTTATGTATTATTCACTGTTCATACTTTATGACTCCTCATACCCAGTGAAATGGTTATTTCATGCACTAATTTTACTATCTATGTATTATTCATTGGTTTTCTCTATGACTCCTCATACCCAGTGATATGGTTGTTCATATGTACTGTATACACACAGATACACAATGTGCATTGTATTGTGCACACAGATTCACACACGTGCATTGTAATGTGCACACACACACACACACACACACACAAACCTCGCGGCTCGTGTAGTAAGCGTGCCGGACGGTTAGGTTAGGCATTAATTAGGGGACGGGGTGGACGTGCGGACGGGTGTAGTCATGGCTTTCACTTTCGACTATGTTGACAACCCAGACGAAGATTAATTGGCAGAGGTAGTTGGTGATGATCATGATGATGACCTTGCCTTGGATAGAGTAGCTGAGGGCGACGATGAAGATGATCAAAATGAAGACATAATGAATGAAGAAGAATGGGTACCAGTGAGAAACAGAAAGCCATTGGTGAAAAATAGATTAATCATTTCTTTGGACCAATGTTTGAACAAACAAAATTATGACGAATTTTTCCTGCCACACAAGCTCAGGGTATATACCTGCATTTTAGAGAACCGCAGAGAAAACCAGATATCGGTAAGTCAATAACATGGACCAATCATACAGAAGGTAGGCATTTTGAGAAGATATTGCCCAGTGAAGGATGTTTGTTAGGAGAGGCAAGGTCAGCTAATACAGAAATAATGGCATGGGAGTTGTTTATACCAATAATACCTGATGTTTGGTGAGAGTAATTCATTTTACCATTTTGCTGTCATTGTCATGATTGTCCTAGCCCAGCTTACTACCTAAGTGATTGAGTGGGGAATTAGCTTACAAAATAATAATGTAATTAAGTGTGAGTTGAAGAAGTATTGTAGTGGCGTCTGAATTAATTTGGAAACCTCAACCCATTTAGACTGCAATAATAGTGTATCATTGCTGTTTGTGGCAAATGGATGCGTCCAAAATCCACAGACTCTGTGTAGTACAACCTGCTGGTGTCTCTACACTGCGTGCCATGCCCAATGGATTACTGTAATCCAAGAAACAATTTACGACGTTGACTGGTAATCACATACATGGACCCTTCATGGGCTGGTGAATCACGCCTCTCTAACCCTGTCCTTGAATGTCAGGATTACGTACCTTGGTCCTGAGCCCCTATGTTCCCTTTGGGCGGTAATAGGGTAGGTTAATAGACAGAGAGCTAAATATACATTAAACTTTCCATAACATTTTTATCTAAGCGTTATAATTTTCTGTATCATTATAAACAATCAACAACAAAGCAAACACTCTACGTTTTTGTTTACTTGGCGTCTCACCGACTATTGCAAACAACTAATGAGCAGATAGTTTTGGTAAGTGGTGGTACAAGGATATTAAAGAGATGGATGTGTGGCACATTTTATTGAGAATACTGTTCGATAGTTCTCCTACGTGTTTTCCTTCTCAGTAGAATCCAAGAGAGAGTTATCGTACCATACGTGGACCACAAATAAGGCACCGTTATCAACTGGTTAAGAACAGTCATTAAATCATGCTTTTATGAATTTCATGCACAGTTGCAAAATCAAAACCTTTTATCATTACATAGTGAAACTTTGACACTTGAGGTAACTGCGCATATCTCTTGAATATAAATATTTAAAGCACCCAAAATACTGACATGAATCTGCCAGATTCTTATAACATTGAAAAATAACAACCTAGAATGTAACATAATTACCAGCAACTTCGATGGATTTTCATTGTGTGTGTGTGTGTGTGTGTGTGTGTGTGTGTGTGTGTGATTTGAGTCTCACTAAAACATCGCGTCAGCTGTTGCTATTCAATTATATATTTCCTGTCATTTCTTCCTGTTTCCCACAAGTTTGTGTGATCAACAGCGTGGTTTCCGCCACATTCTGAGGAAGTAGTTGTGTTGCATCTTCATTTTCTGCTGCTTGTTTTTGCTGCCCATTGCCTCCTGCAGTCTGAGGAAGGATACAAATGAGTTTATTAATGGTTTTTATATGTGTATGTACATCGCGTATATATACACGTATACACGCGTATAGAGAGAGAGAGAGAGAGAAAGAAAATGAGAGATAGAAGGAGTATGTATTGTTGTGTGCAAAAGATGGAAGGAGATATGGATCAGTTGGTTCAAGGATTGTGTGGGTAAGATTGAAAGTGAGAATATAAACGTGGGTGATTGTGTGGGTGTTTGTGCTAACGCAAGATCATGCAGAGTGAAAAAAGAGTTCTTGGCATTTGTGGAAGTGTGCATGGAAAAGTTTGAGATGAATGAGAGAGTGCTCTTGATTGGAGATATAAATGAAAATGTAGGGAATGTGAACTTTGATAGAGTGGTTGGTGAGTGGGGTTTGCCTGAAGAAGTGGATTAGAAAGGCAGCGCTCTAATGGATATTTGTGCGGGA
Organism: Coenobita brevimanus; assembly: GCF_032717465.1. Taxonomy (NCBI): domain Eukaryota; kingdom Metazoa; phylum Arthropoda; class Malacostraca; order Decapoda; family Coenobitidae; genus Coenobita; species Coenobita brevimanus. The sequence goes on along the minus strand of NC_136965.1, from coordinate 15,381,829 downwards.
GGGGATTAGTGCTTGCCGGTATCCTCTTTATGCACAAAATGGCCCACAGGGTACATGGCGAGTGATGAGAAGGGTGGGTGATGAACTGAATGAACGGGTGGCAAAGACTGATTATGTGTGTGTGGGGAAAAGAATGAGAATGCATGTAATGGATGCAAGACCATACAGAGGTTGAGAGAGAGGACTTTCTGACAACCACTTGGTGATGGTGAGAATCAAGATCCAAATGAATGGAGAAATAGAAGGAGGGAAGGACAGGAGAATTAAGTTCATACAAGAATAGTAGAAAGGTTGCAAGAGGATGAAAAAAGGCAGAATATAAGAGGGAAGTCGAGGAGCGACTGGGTAAATATGATTTGGAGCATATGGGGGAGGTGGAAGGTGTGTGCAAGATTTTCACAAAAGAAATCTGTGCAACATGTGAAGTGGTGTGTGGGGTGAAGAAATGACGAAAGGGTGTGCAAGGAACTGCAGGTGGAATAAAGAGGTGAGACAAGCTGTGGCGCAAAAAAAAGAAAGCATATAATGAGAGAATGGGAAGCAGCGGCATGGAGGAAGTTGAGAGACGGCAGAGAGTTATATGTAAAGAGGAAGAGAGGTGAAAAAATTAGTAAGAGAGTAAGAGGAGAGTGGATAAGGAATATGGAAGGAATTTGAGTGTAACATGGAGAAAGGCTAAGAAAATATGGTGGAAGGAGGAACAGAGAGTTAGACAGAATGATAAATGAGTTAGTAGGGGAGTGAAAGATAAGAATGGTAGATTGGTGGTCGAGATGGAGAAAAGTGAGCAGATGGAGAGAATACTATAAGGAGCTCTTAAACATAAAGAACGAAAGTAATACGAGTATAAGTGGCTGGAGAATGGCTGGAAGAAGAAGTGTAGTCAGAAGGAAGAGATCAGTAGGAGGGGGGGGGGGTGAATAGCAAATTTTCCAGAAATTTTCCCCACCTATTTCCACACCTGAGTGAAGGAAGTCCTCTAACTGATGAAGGAAGCATAACCCTTAGAGCAAGAACGTTGGACCTCCTTTAAAACCCGCCACATATAAGCTAATGCCCTCTGACACACCAACGAATACTGATGATCCTCGCGGTGGCCACAAAGTTGAAAGAAGGCGACTCATTTGGCTCTCATTGTGGAACTGCACTCAGAGCTTCACGAAGGAACCAAATGTTTAAGAAACTGACCCCTCATTCTTGGGATAGATAATAGGGCTGCTGAGTGCAACACTTCAGTGAAATGTGACACTGTCTCTTTAATACAACAAAAATCATTGACAGAATGGTCAATAGAACGTCTATCTATCTATCTATCAATAGAACGTAATTCCCTGAAAAGTGGCTAGTCAGTCTTATCCAAACACCAACAATGAAGGTGAGGCTGAGGTCCACCCTGAGCAGCAATTAAAAGTAATGGGAAATGGTCGCTCCCATACAGGTTTTGCAACACATTCCAGTCAAAATCTAAAACACCAGCCAAGCACAGGGACAAAGTAATATCAACAGAAGTCGATATCTGATTATGGAAATACGTCATCTTATTGGAAATTAAAACACCCAACTCCTAAGCCTCCGCTAAAGTCAGCATAACACCCCGAGGGTTTACCTCACTGTCACCCCACAGTGGATGACGACCACTAATGTCACCTAGTAATACAACGCGAGAAGAAAGCCATGAAGAAGCTATTTCAGGTCAACCCTTTCAACAGTAGCATTAGGGGGACAATAAAGAATACAAACTGTATACTGACATCGCAAAAACACCTGGATAACACAAGCCTGCAGGGAAGTGGATAGGTCCAGATGAGTGAATGGAACATCATGGTGAAGGATGATAGCAGCACCTCCATGACGACCTTGTCCTGGGACAGGATCAGAATAAAAGGCATGGTAAACCAAAAGGACCAGAAGGAGTAGCATCACCAAGCATGGTCTCCTGGATGCATATTCATACAGGAGAAAACTGTGTAACAAGATGACATGGATCCTCCCAGCTAGCACGTAAACCAGGACAGGTCAACTGAATGACTGAACTCATAGTGGAGGGAGGATCAGGATTAGATACGGTATTGTACAGCTCCTGACAAGCAAGTAGTTTTCTACTGATGCTTAGGAGGTTCCTAGAAAGGTACTGCCCAGCACCAGGAACCTACACCTTGTGCCAACCATCCAAAGGCAAACGGAAGGACGAGAAAGAAAGTTTTACTACGCTCCTCCTCTAAGGTAGAAGAATAACCTGAGTGGAAGGTGGCTCGCAGGCCGCTCTGGGTGCAGTAGGGCACCCAGTACCACCAACAGAAGCCTCAGAAGTATGAGCTGAGTCCACAGGATCAGGACCCTGTGAGAATGATATCCTATCCAGCAGAGCCGAAGCACCAACGATCTATGCAACACCATCCCCAAGTGGGGGCCAAACCACAGGCAAACCACCAACTTTAGCCTCCTCATGGCTTGGCTCCAGAGACGCCAGGACAGAGGAAACAGCAGAGGGGTCGACATAAGGTTCCACAACAGAGACTTTAGGTGGAGTGTCTCCAGGCTCAGAGGACTCTGAATAACCATGCTGACATTTGTCTAGTACAGTTGGAACCTCACCCAAACTGGACTTGGCAGGATAAGGAGACACATCAACGTGGACATATACCACCACCACAGAAGTGGGAACACAAATAGTTGGAGAAGATGGTGGACGAACGCGAGTTTCGCAAGCGGTACTAACCTCAAGGACAGCATCTGGCTAATTACCAGATGAAAAAGTGGGCAATGGAATGGGTCGAGGCAACTTCCAAGACCCGGGAATGCCCCGGCATTCCAGAAAGGACACAAGCATAAGTAACTCTGGGCTGGAAGAAACTAGTCTGAGCTCTCCTCTTTGCTACAGGAAACGAAACTTTCTCATGCATACAAATGGACAAAATCTCCTTCTCCAGGCAACAGGGAGAACAGACCCGAGAGGATATAGCATGGGGACCCCAACAATGATAGCATTTCAGTGGTCCTGGACAGCGTCTAGGAAGGCTTGGTCCACCACAGGAGACAGCCACCAGGAAGGCCAGCCTATACATGGCAGCAAAAGTGGCTAACATGTCCATGCCCTTGATAGTGCAAATATTGCTTTGGGGTTGGCACGTAATGCTTCACAAGAAGTGATAGCCAAGTGAATTTCACAGAAGTGGGCATTGTTAACTTGCCAAATGCGATGATCAAGGTCAGAATACCATCTGGTTTCTTCAGCAGGTGCTTAACAGTCACCACACCAGAAGATCACAGTTCCTCCAACAACCATGCCTCTGAATATTTATGGAGGTCAAGGGAAAATACGACACATTTACAGAGGATAAAGGTAGCATGAGGAATGCTTGAAACATCGGCATCAGAAACACAGGTTAGAGCCAGTTATCAGGAGCTCTCTTCTGGGGTGGACACCTCAGCAAGGATGCTTACATCACCCTGAGAAGAGATTTTAGGTTCTCTGCAACAGGTTGAGACAATTGCATGGTGCAAATAAAACATGTCATTATCTAACACTGACCCATCCACAGCAGCACAAGATACTTCTTGAATGAATAAAAACACCGTTTCATCTGGGCCTAACCTCTGAGTTGCACCAACCCAGCATGAATGTCTCCCTGTCCTAGTTGGACGTTGGGGCAAAGGAGGACAGTGCCCAGGGATGTGGTAAGGCTCGAGAGTGGCAATAAAAGATTCTGAGTCCGAAAGGCCAGAGACTCACGCCGGGTGGTCATCAGTACTTTGTAGTAAAGTCATATAGTGCTAAAAGATACTTCCTTCCCTCTCCCCTCTACCCAGCATGGAGTCCAACATGGGGAGGTCACTCCAGGGATAACAACGCTAGCGACCCTAGAGATAGTGAGGGAGTATATGCACGTAACCACCAAGGGACCCAGGCAAAGGTGACTCCAGGATGATAGGTACCCCAGTGCCCACTTGACCCTACTCAAAAAGTGACCAGCCGACTGGCCTGATCAGGCCCAACCAGACTGCCTGTCCAGCCAGAATAGGGGACCAAAGAGGAGTGTTGCTATCTGCAGGGTGCATTGTACAGCATCACACATTCCTCAGGATTCTCGTGTCCCAGTATTTCAGGACGCCATACATGGTAAACAAGTGAGGAGGCAAAAACCTCACCCAAGGTGGATGATGGGTAGGGATGACAACGTCACCAGTAGGCCTCCTCTACCAATGATGTAGAAGGAGGTGCTTGGTCCACGAGGCTGACAGATGCCGTGCTTTAAAAACAGCAGCAGGCCTGTTGCTGTTGTTGTTGATATTCGCCTACACCTGGTGGGACATGGGCAAACTGAGAGCCCGTCAGTGATAAGCAGAGTAAGAAAAGGCAACAAGCCTTAAAAAAAAAAAAAAAAAAAAATTAGTGCAAAGAGAAAGTGTAAGGAAGTTAGCGAGGAGGAGGATAATTTCTCACTATGTGTAAATGCCTCTTGAAGGGTACACTGCTAACGACCCGAGCTGCATCAAAGAGATCATCACCAGTACGAGAAAAGTCGCCGTCAATCCTTCTATGAAATGGGGCGGTTGCTGGACAACTGAGCAGGAAGTGACAGAGGGGTTCGGCGGACCGTGCATAGCAATGGGGGCACTGTTGAGGATCTAAGCCAGCAACCTGGTTATAACACAGGAAGCCTAGACGGAGACGCCGTATCCTAACTAATATGTAGTTAGGTAGGCCAGTCGGTATGGAAAGGGGAGTATAAGACGTGGCTGCCACAAACCAGGTGGCTGAGCATGAGCCCTCAGCAATACATAATTGATGGTCTTCCCTAGCGCATCTTGAGAGGGCGGCAGCCACCACTGAGAGGACCCGTGTGGCACAAGGTCTGAGCGGAAACGTGACTACAGAGAGAGTGCTAGCCGCACGTGCAGTTCTGTCTGCCAGCTCATTTCCCTTAAGTCCTACAGGCCCAGGGACCCAGTGAAAAATCACTGAGCCACCCTGCTGCTGGATGAGGGAAGAAACAGTATATATGGCAGTGAGCAGGAACCGGTGGGATGAGAGGGAGAGAGACTCCAGGCACTGAAGGGAGGAGAGTGAGTCAGTTTGGAGAATGACTCGCTGATGTCGATGACTATATGCATGGCGCAAGGCACCAAGAAGAGCCACCAGCTCCGCTGGGAAGGCTGAGACTCCCGTGGAGATGCGCCATCAGCTGAGCCATCAGATGAGACTGAGCCGTCCGTATAGTAGACTGTTGAAGTTGTGGAGTTAATAGCAGAGACACTACTAAGACTCTTCTGTCGGAGGATGGCCGGAATGGAGTGGCGAGGCTTGGACACCGAGGGATAAATGACGGTGAAAGGGGGAGGTGACCAGGGGGAGGGAGGCAAGTAACCCGGACAGTCGAGCTCGGGATCACTGCACGCCTCTGAAGCCACACCCAAGTCATGAAGCAGAGCCGTGGTGGCCCTAGCGCAGTCATGATGGGGGAGCGGGTCAGGAGGCTGGTTTGCTAGACGGCAAAGTAAAATGGAGACCGGTAAGTATGGATGGCGATGTACTAGCCAGAGCATCTCAGCTGTCGCACGCAAAGCAATTCTGTGGGCAAGTGATGGAAACCCACTTTCTAGGCGCAGGTTAACCAGCCTAGTCCATCGTGGTGCATATAGCATAAGACGAAGTGCTTCATTCTGAAGCACTTCCAAGGACTGAGAAACATGTGGGGCAAGACCTGTGAGGCATATAGCGCTGTAATCTACGAGGGAGCGGATGGCATGGACGTAAAAGGTGCCTAGGACATCATAAGACGCCCCTAAACTGCAGCATGAAAGGTAGCAAAGAGGGGAAATATGGGTTGTGGCCAACTCTCGCAGGTACTTTACGTGATTTTTGAAAGTGAGATTGTGGTCAAAGTAAACTCCCAGGTAGCGATGGAGTGTGAAAATCTCAATGCACTGGCCACCAAGCAAGAGCGGACAATTTGGAGGACGGAGACGGAAAGGTAGGCACTTAGTCTTCTCGAAGTTGACTTTCAGCCCAAATTCGCTGTACTTGGTATGCAGCCGAGAAAGTGCAACCGGCTCCTGGGTGAAACAGTCTCCCCTCGAGAAGACAAGTGCCAAATCGTCCGCATAGATGAGCAGTGTTACATCAGGGCCAAATCGTCCGCATAGATGAGCAGTGTTACACCAGGGCCATAGTCCACCATCATGAGCCCTTCAACAAGTATATTAAAGAGCAAGGGGCTGAGAACACTCCCCTGGGGGTTGCCATTCTGATGTCCATAAAAATGGGAGAGGTGCCCCTGAAATCTGACCCCCGCCATCCACTGCTGAAAGAAGTCGCCCACCCATGATAAGAGTCTACCCCCAACTCCCCGGTCTGCAAGGGCTGCCTGGATGGCCAGAGGATTTGCCAGCTCAAAGGCCTTCTCGAGGTCGAGGAAGACAGCCATCCCCCATCCACCTCGAAGCTCCCTGAGGAAAGAAGCGAGGCAGTGAGAAGCACTCCTGCCAGGATGGTATGCAAAAGTCCTCGGGTGCAACAGTCCCAGACATCAAGCAAGGCGTGCACACACGACCCTTTCTGCTGTCTTAGCCACACAGCTAAGGAGCGAGATAGGGTGCATGGTGCTGGGATCGCAAGGTTTTGAAATTGGGTGGATGACAGCTGTCTTCCACGACCTCAGCAAACGGCCCACAGACCACGAGAGATTGAACAGATCATGTAGTCTCTCACTACCACAATCTCCAGCATTCAACGAAAGGGAATAAACGGGCCCATCGATCCCAGGTGTAGTGTCGGTCCTGTGTCGCAGCGCCTTACGAAGCTCCCTGCTGGTAAGGGGATGATCAGTGGGATCAGGTCTGGCACAGGCAGCCTGTACAGCAGCGACACGAGAAGCCAACAACAGCTCCTGTAGAGCTCGGACAGGTTGCGGAAGATTGTGGGAAGCAGAACAGTCCGCGAAGTGCTGCGTGAGACGGCTGGCTTCAGCAGCAGGGTCAGGGTGTGACGGCAGGCGAGGAGGACATGGATCAGAGATGGAACGGATTCTCCTCCACATCTCACGGAGAGTGGAGTGAGAATTCAAGGTACGACACCATCTAATCCACGCCTCCTCCTTAAGGCGACGCTTTTCCGAAATCTTATGGCACATAACAGCAGCCACATACCGACAGTGCGGGGATGTATGGTGCTGTCGGTACTGCCTGCACGCAGCATTCAGCCTGTTATTCAACTCCCTGACCCTATCGCAGTAAATCCAGCCATCTCGATAGCAGCGCATGGATTGTTGTTGCAGTGGAATAGTGAGAAAGGCCGCCTGAGAAAAGGTATTGGCTACTTGATCCGCTCGACTCTCGAGGTCCGGGGGAGGAGGCGACACCTCAAAGACCGCAGCTAATGCACAGGCAAAAGCCGACCAGTCAGCCCTGCGGAGATCCCACCTAGGCGGATGGAGAGGGGGGGGCAGAAGTGGAGCCATCGGTAATTTGACCTCGACTGCGAAATGGTCGCTAGTGAGATGGGGGTAGAGAGACCAGTTCGCTGAGCCTGCTAGGGGGGACGACACAAAAGACAGGTCAAGACAGCCCCCACCTATGTGCGTGGCAACTCCAGGATCATTCAAAAGGGATACACCATCCATCTCCTCCAGGACCAAGGAGATGTGCCGCCGTGCTTCACTGGATGGAAGAGGTGATGAGAGAAGGGTGTGGTGGGCATTAAAGTCGCCCCCGATGTAAACAGCACCCTTGGCAGCCTGGGAGAACAGGTCTCCCATTTCCAAGAGGCCCCTGTGATTCCGGTATACGTTGTATACCGTCAAGGACGACGTTGCCAGGTGGAGAACCACACCTTAGACCTCCACATCAGGCCCACAGAAAGGAGGGGGTTCACAATCTGTGCACGCAATGTGGTCCCGAACCAGAACGGCACATCCCCGTGTAACGCCACGAACATATGGGAGGAGGTGGGTGGTGTAACCCGAGAGACGAAAAGTGGAACTGTCTGGGAGCAGGATCTCCTGCAGTAAGATAATATGAGGGCGGTCCCTAGCAGCCGCCTCCTGCAAAAGCAGGAGCTTATGCCATGCTCCTAGACAGTTCCACTGGAGGAGTCCTGCCGTCTAGAGACACACAGAGACGATCCTCCTCTGGCATCTGAGGTGGGGCCATGTTTATTGTTGTCGCCACTGAGGGCGCAGGCGCTTGCCCTTGAAGGGGGCGAGGTCGAGTCTGCTGAGGGGCAGGAGGTAAGGTGGCGGAATTCTGGGGCTTGGCACGCTTGAATGAGCGAGCCTGCCTGCGTGGGGTAGTCCGTGGTTCCCCTGTAGAGCGAGCCGGACAGAGAGGGGCAGGTTGGGTGCCGAGACCTTGCAGTTTCTTGTCGATCGCTTGATCGACGATGCGATCGGCAGCAGAGGCAATTGAGGCCGCCTTCAAAGTGATTCCCAGTTTGAGGGAGACGGCTTTGGCAACAGCCACCGCAATCTGCGAGCCCAGGTCTCTGATATCCTCTGCCGTGAAAGTGAGGACTGGAGATGCAGGAGTGGTGGGTGGGCTGGGTGTGGAGCTGGGTGGCAGTGGCTGAATAATCAGTGGCTGACTGGGCACTGAGGTGGGTGGTGGTGGCCGGTTGGGCAACTGCGAGCAGTGGACCTCTGTGGTGGTTTGGCCCACAGTGAGAGCTGAGGGCAAGGGAGGAAAGTCCTGGTCGCTGAGGACTGGTGGGCGTTGAGTGAGAGGGTGGCGCTGCTGTCCCCATATGAAAGTGCCTGGGGGAGCTGGATGAGCACTGGTGGTTTGGCGCTCTTGCACCCACACTGCCTGCCTCTCTCAACCCTGGGTGACTCGCCGCACTCTCGCGGGCAACCGAGGTGCCAGGCATGATGTTGTCCTGAGCAATTGGGGCACTTGGAAACAATGGGTTCCTTAGCCTTGAACCGCTTCAGGCACTCTTCAGTGTCATGTGAGCTGCTGCACATACCGCAGATGATGGGGCGGTTGCAAGTGGCGTGATGGTGGCTGTAGCGGTGACACCAATAGCAGCGCAGTGGTTCTGGCATAAAGGGGCGGAGGAGAAACCTGCCCCAATTGCCCAGGTCGAGGGACTCCATGAGAGGCCCCCTCAGGGTTATAAACACCTGCTTTGTCTCCTCCTGTGTGCGCTTTGTTTGGCAGCGCTCCGCTGTCTCTACAAGATCGTGCCACAGTAGGATATCCACCGGCATGTGCCGGGGATATCCCATAACAGTGGCCTTGGTAGTTTGGGCACCCTGAGGGAGCTCGACAATCCTGACGACCAGGGCCTCTGTCTCCGCCATCGCCTTTAGCTGGAGATATGACTTTTCCCAGTGGGGATCAGCACACAGCTGCTGTTGCGGCCGAAGCGATTCATTGCTGCAAGGCCTGGCAGGTGTTGTATCAGAGCCGCTACCTCATCGTAGCTTGTGCTGAATCCCTCCTGGAGAGGAACTCGAAAAGCCAGAAAGGAGGAGCGAGGAGGCAGAGGAGTTGCGACCGAGACAAAGGGGCGAGCAGCAGGGGGAGACCGTTGTGGCACCACAGTCCTGGATGCAGGAGGAGTGGCGTTTCCCTGCGGCACTCGTCTTGGTTTACATGCCACAGGGATAAAGTCGTCAACATCAGGAGACACAGCAGAAGTGGCAGCTCCAGTAGTAGAATGAGCAGCCGAAGGCTCGGCAGGAGAGCAGGCGGCATCGTGTGCACACAAAGCAGCAGGTGAGGACAGGTCGGTGGTGACAGATGCCTGGCAGCATGGGTGCTCAGAGGACTGAGCAGAAAAGCGGGCAGCACCAGAGGTCTTAGAGGACTGATGAGGAGGACGAGGAGCCAAAACGCCTGCCTCCATTGCCTCGTGGACACGTGCGACCTTGGCTGCACGTGCCGAAGTGGAGGGGGGGGACTGAAGCAACAGCCCGTGCACGGGGAACAGTCCCCATAGTCTGAGAGGAGGGAAGAAAGGCAGAGGCGTCACCAGACGTCGACGAGTGGGATTTGGTGTCTGAAGGACGCCGCTCCCGCTTCGCACCCGGCATGGCAGAAGGACGAGACATCCTCTGCACAGGAGGGGATTAACATACTTGGCCTGTGGGCCTGGGGATCTGGGTCCTCCTCATGTCCCTTGGACAGACATACTGACAAAGACACACAGACGTCACTCACACAGACACCCAAACAGATACACCAACACTCATTCTCAACAATAAAAAAAAAAAAAAAAACCGGCAGGTCCCTACAGTGACGGGCAACCTATGCTCCCCGCCCTCTAAAGGGCGAAGTGGAAGGCCCTGCCACTGCCCCTTTCGGGTCTTCCCTAATCTATCAGAGCCACTCTCTGTGCTTCCTATAACCAGGCCCTAATGGCCCCCCCTCATGGAAATGCCCTAACGGCACCCCTTCAGGGTTCGGCTTCGTACCACACAGAAAGACACTAACGGCAGCCGGAAAAAAAAAAAAAAAAACACCCACAAACACACACACAAGCAGTCAGGGTCTATCCCTCAGGGACAGAGTCTCGCCGAAAAACGAGAAAAACGCCAATAATCTTCCTCAGTAAATGAGGTAGAGTCCTGCAGTGTAAAGAGCAGGAAAAACTTCCGAAAATAGTCCTCACTAAATGAGGCAAAGTCCAACACTCGAGAGAGACTGGCCAGAGGTCTGCTGGCCACGAGAGCTAGGCAGGGAGTGGCAGCAGGCCTCTACAGTAGGGGACAATGCCAGTCATGCTTCAAGCACCGCCACCACATCAAAGTGAACCTCCCCTCAGTGAGGGAAATCATTATAAAATGACATGGTTTTAGTGACCTTATAATATTCATCTTCCCACATATTGTAGTAGTTTAGAATGAAAACAGATGCAAGCTCTCATATCCTCCAAGAGAGTGGAATTGGCGTCTGTATGGTGGGCAACTAAAACCAGGACTTAACCTTCATGTGGTGTATGGAGGCAGCACTGACATGGTGTTTCCAATGTAACTAAATCCAGGACTTAACCTGCACAGTCAGACGATGGTCGGATCTGAGTTACTTTTTCAACAGAATTATAACCCTATCTTCAGTGATAAATTGGTGATATCTCCACTGGAAGACGTTAGATGAAGGGTTAGACTAGCTCTGGCCAACATAAAACTTTTTTTGGCCTCGGCTGTGGTTAGCATCATAAGAATGGGTTGTCCCTCAGTTTGGTGCCATTGACTGATCCTCGATCACCACTGATATGGACTCAGATAGATGCAGCATTACTGGACATCTGAAGGATCCCAAAGTCCAAACATTCCTTGTCATGAGGAAGGTTCTGGCTTCTGGTCAGTCGTGGGATGACTACCAAGAATTCCTTCAGCTGGTTCTCTTTTTCGGGGAGGAGGCTGTCGTCAGTGGGCCACTGAAGAAGCCACAAACTTACTACCATGCATGGTGGTTGGTGAAAGCCATCTACATATTGACGTCATGCCTCCTTCAGAACCAGTTCAGGATGACCAAGCGGGAGCTGAAAAGAGTAACAGAAATCTGTCTGTTCATCGCCCTGACCTACGCAAAGGTTCGGAGTTGTAAGACGAGAGCAGAGCAGGCCTCATGTGTGGAGGACTTGGAAACAGTGCAGGAAGATGCCACGAAAGTAGATGTCATCAAGCAATCACAAGCAACTATAAAACAACAACTCTGGTACTTCATTAAGCCGTTGGGGAGCTTGAAATACTTTGATCAATGGGTTCTTCAGGAAGAGAAACAAAGGATGCGAGAGAACCTTGCCAAGCTGGCATCGAGGAAATCTTTAAACGTCTGAAGTGGAAGACTGTTCTCAGCCCCATCAAAGGCAAGATGTTGAATTTCATTACCTTGAGGACAATGGATCTCCTCACTGCACTCAGGATCAACGGTGCCTTTGTCAAAAATCTTGCTTCGTGTTGAGAAGACGATCCACACTACCAAACACGCCTAGTTAGGGTCCGCTTCTGGGCTGTGGTGAGCAACTAAGCCAAATGGGCAAGCGATTGCACAGTGAAAGTCAACACTGTCCTAACTACGAAGGTAGAAGACTGATGGCACCCGCTGAAAGTAGTTTTCAAGAGCAGAAAGAATCTATCGAAGAACCAGAAAGAGGAAATCGTGAAGCAGTGACGATTTTGTGCTCACTAATATAATTTCTTGAGTCCCCTGATTGTTGTTGAAGGAGTCTTTTTGGCCATAGTGATAATTACATAAAATGATACCTGGCACTAATAAGGAATAAAAGCATATTTTCTTTCTCATTTATGAAATGCATTAATCTATCTATCTGTCTATCTTTCTATATCCAGTACACACACACACACACACACACACACACACACACACACACACACACACACACACACACACACACACCTGGTAACCAAGCCTACACCTTTTCTGTCCTTAATGACCTAGAGCAGCTTGTACAGCACCCTACCTGTATCCCTGACCGCCTTGGAGAGAGCTCCAACATACTTGACCTCTTCCTTACAACTAATCCTTCTGCTTACACTGTTAATCTTTTCTCTCCGTTGGGCTCCTCTGATCACAACCTTATCACCTTAACCTGTCCTCTCGCTCTGGTATGGCCTGTGGACCCTCCAAAGAAACGTCGTCTGTGGCACTTTGGAGCTATGGATTGGAAGGCCCTCAGGCAGTACTTTTTTTTTATTTTCCCTGGAATGATTATTGCTTCCATGGCCGATAGCCATCTGAGTGTGCCTTGCGCATTACGGAGGTTATTCTCTTGGCCATGAAAGCATACATTCCTTTCTCATATCCTTTGACTAATGCAAGAAAGCCTTGGTTTAATCAAGCTTGTTCTAATGCTGTCCGCAACAAGGAGAGGGCCTATAAAAGGTACCAGAGCAACCCATCCCTGAATCACATCTTTTATACGTTTCTGCCCGGAATCGTGTTAAGTCTGTTCTTTGCTCTGCTAAAAACAATTTCGTCTGTACTAAATGCTCTCAACTCTCCAACTCGAATTATTCCTGCTCCTTCTATCACCTTGCCAAAAACCTTTCTAACAACTTTACCTCTTCATCCTTCCCTCCACTTTTCTACTCTGATGATTCTGTAGCTATTTCTTCTACTGATAAAGCAGATCTCTTTGCTCAGACTTTCTCCTCCAATTCCACCTTAGACGATCCCGGTGCTGTTCCGCAATCATTTCCCCCCTCTGGCTTCCTCATGGTTGACATTAAAATTTCTTCAGCTGATGTATTTTCTGCCATCACAGGCCTCAATACTAACAAGGCATATGAGCCTGATGGAGTCCCTCCTGTTGTTCTCAAGAACTGTGCTTCTGTTCTTACACACTGCCTAGGCAAACTCCTTCACCTTTGTCTTTCAACTTGTACGTTTCCATCTTGCTGGAAGTTTGCTCTCATTCAGCCAGTCCCAAAGAAGGGTGACCATTCCCAGCCCTCTAACTATCGTCCAATTTCTTTAACATCCTGTATCTCAAAAGTTTTCGAGTCAATTCATAATAGAAAAAATTTAAGGCATCTTTCCTATCACAACCTTCTTTCTGGTCGTCAGTATGGTTTCCGTCAGGGACGTTCCACTGGCGATCTTCTCACTTACCTTTCAGACTCCTGGTCATCCTCCTATCGGGATTTCGGCGAAAGCTTTGCCATTGCACTTGACATCTCAAAGGCTTTCGATCGAGTCTGGCATAAATCTTTAATTTCTAAACTGCCCTCTTGCGGTTTCTATCCTTCCATCTGTGCCCTCATCTCTAGCTTCCTTTCTGGTCGTTCTATAGCCGCTGTTGTAGACGGCCATCGTTCTTCTCCTAGATCTATCAACAGTGGTGATCCTCAGGGCTCTGTCCTATCACCAACTCTCTTCCTTTTATTCATCAATGACCTTCTAAGCTGTACATCTAACCCTATCCACTGACACGCTGATGACTCCACCTTTCACCTGTCTATTTGGTTCCCACAACACCCATCTCAGCAGTTACTTCAACAAACAAGGGATGAGGCTATGGCACACCTAATTTCTGACTTGGCTGGTATCTCTGACTGGGGTAAAAATAATCTTGTTTTTAATGCATCAAAGACTCAGTTCTTACACCTATCAACCCACCAAAATCTTCCACAGGTGTACCCATAAATGTTTAATATTATTTAGTTAATTCTACATCGTCTTTGAACATGCTTGAGGTTTCATTTACTCGGGACTTGTCTTGGAAAGATCGTATTACATCTCTTGTAAAATCAGCTTCCAAGAGTTTAGGTGTACTAAGCAGACTCCGTTCCTTCTTTACCCCTGCACAATTGTTGACTCTCTCTCTCTCTCTCTCTCTCTTTATATATATATATATATATATATATATATATATATATATATATATATATATATATATATATAAATGATCAAAAGGCAACAGAGACACAATTTGAGTAAAAATGACGGTCAGAGTACACGAGCAGCGTATCAGGCCATTAAGGAGTTAACTAGGACTGAAAAGAGAAGGAAGGAAATACCTGTACGAGATGGAAATAGTAACTTGATGACTAAAGATCTGGATATAATAGGAAGGTGGAAGGAACATTTTGAAGCTGATCTGAATAGACCAATGCCAGTTGAAGAAGACATTTTGCCAACCGAGAGAGATTTGCAGATAGAAACAGGGGCTATAACCTTGGAAGAGGTAGCAAAATCTATAAAGGAATTAAAGAATTTTAAGGCCCCAGGAGAGGATGGAATACATCCTGAAATGCCTAAGGTGGAAAATGACGAGTTGATGAATGCGCTTTTGACACGTATTAAAGTGGCTTGGGATAATGATGGAATTCCAGAACAGTGGAAAAATGGAGTGATTATAAATAAAAATAAAAAAAAAGGGAGGGGGATAACTATGACACCTGTAGTTCCAAAAGTCTTTTCCAAAATCTTGTTGAACAGAATAGAGCAAGTAATTGATAAATTTCTTAGAGAAGAACAAGCGGGATTTAAAAAGGGTCGAGGTTGTAATGATCAAATTTTTATTGTAAGGCATCTAATGCAACAAGATAATGAAATGAAAATACCACTTTGTATGTGTTTTGTGGATTTTGAAAAGGCGTTT
The DNA here is from genome assembly GCF_032717465.1 of Coenobita brevimanus. Lineage (NCBI taxonomy): Eukaryota > Metazoa > Arthropoda > Malacostraca > Decapoda > Coenobitidae > Coenobita > Coenobita brevimanus. The sequence goes on along the minus strand of NC_136965.1, from coordinate 15,366,759 downwards.
GATAGTGTTTCACGTGGAGCCATGTTGAAAATTATGAGATTATATGGTATACCAGAAAAATTTGTAAGTATTATTAGAAGCCTGCATGAAGGTACCTTTTGTAAGGTAATGGTGGGTGGTTCTTTGAGTGATCCATTTGAAGTTAGGTCAGGAGTGATTCAAGGAGGAGTTCTTTTGCCTTTGCTGTTTGATTTGGTTATGGATTATGTTATGAGAAAGGTTGTAAGGATGACAGGTGCAGGAATTAACTGGAAAGAATATAAGAGGCTTATGGATTTGGACTGTGCTGATGATATTGTACTGATTTGCAGAAGTATTTACGAAATGCAGAGGGTGCTTGATTATCTGGTGAAGGAAGAAGAAAAAGTGGAATTGATAATAAATTGTGGAAAAACTGAAATTATTAATGTAAATGTGGAGAACCAAATCGATTGTGTAATTGGGAATAATGTGTTGAAGAATGTAGAAAATTTTAAATATTTGGGAATGATTGTATCATCTAATGGATGATTAAACAGTGAAGTTAAGGATAGGATTAGACAGGCTTGGCGAGCTGTTGGAATGTTGAAATCTGCTTGGAATAATAATATGCTTTCGGTACGGTACATACTAAAGTACAAATTTACAAGTCCATGGTTAGACCAATTTTAATTTATGGGCATGAGTCATGGTACAGTACAATTCCAATACGTCAAGAAGTATTGAGATTTGGGAATAAAATACTGAGAAGGATTCTTGGAGTAAAGTGACAAGACAGAGGTACAAATGAAAGAGTAAGGGATATTACGAGAGTTGAAGCAGTTGATGAATATGTGAGACTGTCTCGCTGGAAATGGCAGGGGCACATATATAGATAATTAGGCAGTTTCATACAGGATGTGCCAGAGAGGACTGCTAGAGGAAGAAGAGGCCGAGGTAGGCCGAGGTAGGCCTGGTTGAGGACAATGAAAAGATAAGCAGGAGAGGAGTGTTGGTGGGACCTGAAGGAGATGGCAAGAGACAAATATTGGTGGAGAGAGTTCATCGAAGTCCTATGCATCCCATGGGGTGCCACAGGAAATGGCTGATATATATATATATATATATATATATATATATATATATATATATATATATATATATATATATATATATATATGACATGTAGAGGTGTATGGTATGTAGGAGGACTGCTGGGCCTTGACAGCAGGCTGTGAAGCCTATGCCCAGAGTCGCACACAGACTATATATATATATATATATATATATATATATATATATATATATATATTCTGAGGAGTAGACTGTAGCACCAGTCGAGCAGGGCGGTACTCCCGAGGTGGATGGAAAGCTGATGACAGGGAGTGCTGGAGCTCCCGTTTCATCAGCCCTCAGGACTATAGTAGGACTCGCCTAAGTTTGCGGCTGTGGTGTGGCCCGCACCTGTGTACAGTGTTGCCACGTTTTCTATACCGTTATCTCTCTCTCTCTCTCTCTCTCCTGGCGGAAGATGTGAGCCACCCTGAGTACTTTTGATTCTTTTATAAATTGTTTATAATTGTGCTTTCATTTGTTAATTTGGTTTTGTTATATTTAGTGATATTTATCATTTTTTGTATACGGCGACAGATGACCCATTATTGCAGTACCATGACTGATTTTCATTCATTCTCTTTCCCCTTCCTCCATCTCTCTCTCAGCCTGACAATGCCTCCACATCATTTCCACACCACCCCTGAGATCAAGGCCACCGACTGGGTGTGGAAGTGTTGCCGCTCGTGAATGAATAATGTTTTTTTTTTACTTCAGTATTGGCATATGCCTACTATTTTGTCCTACATATTAGCTTATGATTATAAATGTGATTATTCCCCGCCCTTAAAATTACGGTAAAAGTAACACCTGTACAAACTATGCTTGGGTCTACGGAGGGGTACGTACTTTACCTTAGGCCAGACTGGGTGTGTCAGTGTTGCCACTCACAAGAATTATATGAATTATTTCTTTTACTTTGGATATTGGCAATTTCTTCTTATTTCAGGCTCATTCTCTTATATCCATAACTGTAATATTATTACCCACCCTAAAACTACGCTAAAAACCATTAAAAGTGACTACAATTTCTTTTAGCAACACTGTACAATATGTATGCCATGTTTCTGTGTTACTGTATAAATATTTTATGCATAATAGGATTACTGTTGATTCATCCATCTAAATACACAAGTGTAAGTTTTATTCATCTGAATTTATCGTATTTGTGTTGCCTTGTACATAAATAGCTTCCGTTTCACATCGCAAGTTGGGGAAACGTGGCACCATTGTACACAGATGCGGGCCACACCACAGCCGCAAACTTAGGCGAGTCCTACTATAGTTCCTGACCATCCCCCTTTGCTGAACTTTTTCAGTGTCTCAGTTACACAGAGAGTAGGCCAGCATGCTCTCCAGTACAAATTTCTCTATCTACACCAAACTACATGCACAGTACACCCTACACTTCCTATTCAAAACTGAACTAAAATGGCGTCTCTTTACCAAGCCTCGGAGTCTCCAGGGGGGGGGACCATAAATGCCCCCACCATCCGCCCCTCTCCCAGTGACGACTCGAGGTGCCTGGAAGCACTGTTTGACTCTCTTCTTCTTCATTTCTGCAACATTTGCGGCCTTTCCTCTAACTTTCGCTCTGTTGAGCACCACCTCTCCTCCTCTAAACCTCACCTTCTTTTTCTGAGACTCAGCTGTCTGAGGCAACAGACAGCAAACCCTTTTCTGTATCCTCCTACTTTCTCTGTACTCATTTCAAAGCCAAAGGTGGCTGTTGTGTATATATATGCAACGACTTATCTTGCTTTCGTGTTCCTGAACTCGATTCCTCTGAATTCTCTACACTCTGGCTTTGGCTTTCCTGTCATTCTCTGACTAAATATGTCTGTGCTGTTTACTTATCCCCTAATTCTACTGACTATCAAAAATTCTTCGACTATCTTACTTCTACGATGGAATACATTCTATCCATTTCTCCTTTCTCTGAAATCTCCATTCTAGGCGATTTCAATGTTCACCACCACCTTTGGCTCTCCTCTCCTTTCACGGATCCACCTGGTGAACAAGCCTACATCTTTTCTATCCTTAATGACCTAGAGCAGCTTGTACAGCACCCTACCTGTATCCCTGACCGCCTTGGAGAGAGCTCCAACATACTTGACCTCTTCCTCACAACTAATCCTTCTGCTTACTCTGTTAATCTTTTCTCTCCGTTGGGCTCCTCCGATCACAACCTTATTACCTTAACCTGTCCTATCACTCCGGTACGGCCTGTGGACCCTCCAGGGAAACGTCGTCTGTGGCATTTTGGAGCCGCGGACTGGGAGGCCCTCAGGCAGTACTTCTTTGATTTTCCCTGAAATGATTATTGCTTCCATGGCCGGGAGCCATCTGAGTGTGCCTTGCGCATTACAGAGATTATTCTCTCGGGCACGGAAGCAAACATTCCTTTCTCATATCCTTTGACTAACGCAAGAAAGCCATGGTTTAATCACGCTTGTTCTAATGCTGTCCACAACAAGGAGAGGGCCTACAAAACGTACCGGAGCCAACCCACCCCTGAATCACATAATCTTTACGTTTCTGCCCGGAATCGTGCTAAGTCTGTTCTTCGTTCTACTAAAAATAATTTCATCCATACTAAATGCTCTCAACTCTCCAACTCAAATTCTTCCCGCTCCTTCTGGCACCTTGCCAAAAATCTTTCTAACAACTTTACCTCACCATCCTTCCCTCCTCTTTTCTAATCTGATGGTTCTGTAGCTATTTCTTCTACTGATAAAACAGATCTCTTCGCACAGACTTTCTCCTCCAATTCCACCTTAGACGATTCCGGTGCTGTTCCTCCATCACTTACCCCCTCTGACTTCCTCATGGCTGACATTAAAATTTCTTCAGTTGATGTATTTTCTGCCATCACTGGCCTCAATACTAACAAGGCATATGGGCCTGATGGGGTCCCTCCTGTTGTTCTCAAGAACTGTGCTTCTGCGCTTACACCCTGCCTAGGCAAACTCTTTCACCTTTGTCTGTCAACTTGTACCTTTCCTTCTTGCTGGAAGTTTGCTCTCATTCAGCCAGTCCCAAAGAAAGGTGACCACTCCCAACCCTCCAAGTATCGTCCAATTGCTTTAACGTCCTGTATTTCAAAAGTTTTCGAGTCAATTCTCAATAGAAAAATTTTACGGCATCTTTCCTATCACAACCTTCTTTCCAATCGTCAGTACTGGTTCCGTCAGGGACGCTCCACTGGCGATCTTCTCACCTACCTTTCAGACTCCTGGTCATCCTCCTTTCGGGACTTTGGCGAAAGCTTTGCCATTGCACTTGACATCTCAAAGGCTTTCGATCGAGTCTGGCATAAATCTTTTATTTCCAAACTGCCCTCCTACGGATTCTATCCTTCTATCTGTGACTTCATCGCTAGCTTCCTTTCTGGTCGTTCTATAGCCGCTGTTGTAGACGGCCATCGTTCTTCTCCTAGATCTATCAACAGTGGTGTTCCTCAGGGCTCTGTCCTATCACTAACTCTCTTCCTTTTATTCATCAATGATCTTCTAAGCTGTACATCTAACCCTATCCACTCATACGCTGATGACTCCACCCTTCATCTTTCCATTCGGTTCCCGCAACGCCCATCTCAACAGTTACTTCAACAAACAAGGGATGAGGCTATGGCACACCTAATGTCTGACTTGGCTCGTATCTCTGACTATGGTAAAAATAATATGGTTGTTTTTAATGCATCTAAGACTCAGTTCCTACACCTATCAACCCGACAAAGTCTTCCATAGGTATACCCACTAATGTTTAATAATATTCAGTTTAATCCTGCATCATCCTTGAACATGCTTGGGATTTCATTTACTCGGGACTTATCTTGGAAAGATCATATTACACCTCTTGTAAAATCTGCTTCCAAGAGATTAGGTGTGCTAAGCCGACTCCGCTCTTTCTTTACCCCTGCACAATTGTTGACTCTATACAGGGGTTTTATCCGCCCCTGTGTGGAGTACAACTCTCATGTGTGGGGAGGCTCCCCACATACAGATCTTAATATAGTGGAGTCAAAGGCTTTTCGTCTCATTAACTCTCCTCCTCTTACTGACTCCCTTCAACCTCTGTCTCTTCGCCGCACTGTTGCATCTTTATCTCTTTTCTATCGCAACTTTAATGGTCCCTGCTCCTCTGAACTGTCTGCTTGCATTCCTCCACCTCTACAACAGGCGCGTAGCACCCGTCTGGCAGCAAACTCTCATCCCTTTTCTGTCCAACTCTCTAATGCAAGAGTTAACCGTTACTCCCAGTCTTTCATTTATGCAACAGGTCAACTCTAGAACTGTCTCCCTCTGTCTGTATTTCCTGCTGCCTGTGATCTCCAGTCTTTCAAACGCAGTGTGTCCAGGCATCTCAAAATGAATTTGGCTCTCTATTGTATTTTCTTTTTCTCTTGGAGGGAACTGTTACTGCGGGCTTATGGCCTTTGGTTCCTTCTTCCTCGTATAAAATATATATATATATATATATATATATATATATATATATATATATATATATATATATATATATATATATATATATATATATATATAGATATGGATATGGATAAATATATATATATATATATATATATATATATATATATATATATATATAGATAGATAGATATGGATATGTATAAATATATATATATACATATATATATATAGATCTATCTATCTATCTATCTCTCTATATATATGTATACCTATATCTATATATATCTATATCTATCTATCTATCTATCTATATATTTATTTATCTATCTATCTATCTATATATATATATATATGTATATAAATATCTATCTATCTATCTATCTATATATATATATATATATATATATATATATATCTATATATATATATATATATATATATATATATATATATGATGTTGATGAGTGTCTGCAGAGTTCAGAGTTTTGGAGCTACTGTGAATGTGGCAACGATGGGAGATCTGAATGCTAGAGTGGGAAATGTAGCAGTTGAATGTGTAGTTGGTATGCATGATTTGCCTGGAAGAAATGAAAATGGGGAACGAATGATAGGGATGTGTGTTGAGCGAGAAATGGTGATTGGAAATACGGTGTTCGAGAAGAAAAATATTTAAAAGTATGCATGGGAGAGACAGGAGGGTGCAATGGTTGTCGATAAAGCATTGATGGATTATGTGGTTGTGTCTAGGAATGTAATAGGAAGATTGCTAGATGTGAGAGTTCTGAGAGGGGAGGGTGGAGGTATGTCTGACCACTACCTGGTGGAGGGAGAATTAAGAGTAGGTAAAAGATGGGTGAGAGCTAGGAGGGTTTGGTGTGTCAGGGAGATTTTGAAAGTGAGTGAGTTGGATAAAAGAGAGAAAATAATAGAGTATCAGGAGAAATTGAAAGATGAGTGGAACGCAGTGAAAGATCAGGAAAATGGCAGTGTGGAGGAGGAATGGCAGTTGTTTAAGAGTGCTTTGGTGGGGCATGCAGAAGAGGTGTGTGGTGTGAGACGTGTGGGTGGTGGTATAAGAAAAGGACGTGAATGGAGGTGCGAGAAAGTAAGTATGGCTGTGGCTGAGAAGAGACGTGCAAAGTGTGGCTGCAGAGGAAGGATGAGGTGTCACATGAGAAATATAAGGAAAAGAGGAATAGGGCGAGAAGGGCTGTGCGTGATGCTAAAGTTGCAGCAGATCAGAGGTGGGGTAGGTGGCTGACTGAGAATTTTCAACAGAATAAGAAAATGTTCTGGAAGGAGGTGAAAAGGGTGCGAAAGGGAGAGTCTGGGAAGGGAGAACGAGTAAAAGCAGAGGATGAAAGGATGTTAATTGAGATGGATGCAATAGGGAAGAGATGGGCAGAGTATTTTGAAAGATTGTTAAATGTAGAGGAGGAAAGGGTGGCTGAGATTGTGGCGGATGGAAGGGTGCAAGGAATAAATGTGTTGGGAGAGTTGAATGATTCTTTGATCATGAAGAAGGAAATGGGGAAGGCAGTAAAGGAGGTAAAAACAGGGAAAGCTGAAGGTATGGATGGGTGTGTTGTGGAATGCCTGAAGGGTGGTGGTGTGACTATTGTTGACTGATTAGTAAGATTGTTGAATGTGTACTTTGTGAAAGGTATGGTGCCAATTGACTGGGCAAGTGCTTGTGTGGTCCCTAGTATAAAGGCAAGGGTGATAAGTATGAATGTACTAGCTTTAGGAGTATAAGTCTGTTGAGTGTTGTAGGTAAGGTGTATGGTAGAGTGTTAATTATGAGAGCTAGAGAGGGAACAGAGGGAGTGATTGGTGGTGAGCAGTGTGGCTTTAGGAGAGGGAGGGGATGAATAGATCAGGTGTTTGCTGTGAGGCAAGTGTGTGTAAAGTATTTAGCGAAAGGCAAGGATGTGTTTTGGGCATTCATGGATTTAGAGAAAGCGTATGATAGAACTGATAGGGAGGCTTTGTGGACTCTTTTAAGATTGTATGGACTTGATGGTAGGTTACTAAAAGGGATGAAAAGTTTTTATGTAAATAGTAGGGCGTGTGTAAGAGTGGGTAATGCTGTGAGTGATTGGTTTCCCGTGAGAGTGGGGCTGCGACAGGGATGTGTGATGACGCCTTGGTTGTTTAATATTTATATTGATGGTGTTGTAAGAGAGGTGAATACAAGAGTTTTAGGTGGAGGTCTGAGTCTGGTGAATGTTGATGGTGGAGTGTGGAATCTGAAGCAGCTGCTGTTTGTAGATGATACTGCACTGGTGGCTGATTCAAAGGAGAGATTAAGACAGTTGATAGAGGAGTTTGGAAGGGTGTGTGAAAGGAGGAAATTGAAAGTAAATGAGAAAAAGAGTAAAGTGATGAAGTGTACGAGGTTGGTAGATGGTAGGGGGATGAATATAGTTTTGAATGCTGAGTTGCTTGAGGAGGTAGATTGTTTTAAATATTTAGGGTCACATGTTGTTGTGGGTGGAAGAATAGATGCAGAAGTGAAGTTTGGAATGGATGAAGTAGGTAAGGTGCTGGGAGGAATGAAAAAAGTGTTTAGATGTCGTTCACTTAGAATGGATGTAAAGAGAAGGCTGTATGAGGGTGTTGTGGTACTGACTGCGTTATATGCGCTGAAACATGCAATATGGGTGTAGCAGAGAGGAAAAGTTTGAATGTAATGGAGATGAGATGTCTGAGGAGTATGTGTGGAGTGACGTGTATGGATCGAGTGCGAAATGATGAAGTGCGAAGGAGAACTGGAGTTGTTTGGGAGATGGCTGGTAGAGTTGAGCAGAGGGTGTTGCAGTGGTTTGGGCATATGGAGAGAATGGATAATGAGCGATTGGTGAACAAGATAATTAGATCTGATGTGAGAGGCGTAAGGCTGAGAGGGAGACCACAAATAGGATGGATGGACAGTGTGAAGAGAGCACTGGATGCGAGAGGGATGTCTGTTGAGCAAGGAAGAGTGGTTGTGCGTGACAGGGATAAATGGAGACAAATTGTTAATGAATAAATGATGACGCAGCCCTGAGGGGATATTCTCCCGCATTTGGTCTGATCAGCTAGTCAGGTCAAGTGCGGGTAAGGGGATGGGTCTATTATGACGTGGCAGGGGTAAACCAGCTCTGCTGTCGGGCCCTGTTGTGGATGTCACTGATTGCACTGCGCAGTTGACCCTTGTGCAGCGTGGTGCAGTTAGGATCTGTCCCATCTCCCCTTTGGGGCTAAGATGTGAATGAATTTGTTTGAATGGATGAGTAAATGGGGAATGTGTCGTCCTGTCTCGGCTACCCCCCTTTCCTTGGGGAAAGCAGCCTAGGTATATATATATATATATATATATATATATATATATATATATATATATATATATATATATGTATATATATATATGCACAAACAATTAGGTCGATATCTAATACCGCTCTCGTGAAAGGAACAACAAATGCATAGACAGACACACAGTTTTACTTTATTATTTATATATATATGCAATTTGTTTATATTTGTGTATATAATCCCGGAGGACTAAAAATAAGTAGATATAATGGTATAATGTGTCACTGTATTGAAGAGGTCAAGAGTTTCCTTCAGTGCTCAGGTGTTATTTTTGCTGACTGTACAATTGGGGACATAATTAATTCATTTCAACATAGAAAGTACGGAGACACTACCAAATGACTTTCAGAATTCACAGACACTTCTTTTATAACCCAGCAATGGTTTCCCAAATGAATAAACTATGAGTTATGTTGATGGAGAGATTAAAGTCTACAGCTGTAAAGTTAGAGACAAAAGATTGGGTATGACAAATATTCCACTGCATCTATTACAGACTTAGGGTACATCCATCATATTCCTTCCTCAAGCATCATAGCAAAGAGCATCATCTGTAAGCACAGACGTATTCCAAACCTCATTCGGAATAGGTATAATAGCTTGTAGTGGAAAGTGAGAATCTCAAGAGGGAAATTACTACGGGTTGTTATTTTCAAAAATGTACCTTTGTTTAGCAGAGTTTATGTCCTGATCAATCTTCTGTTGGCCATACTTGTTCCTGGCGCCCTGGTACGTTGGAAATGAGGGGATTCTGGCCATGCACGTATCCACAGTGTCCTCCCACTCCACCCGGAACCCGCCTCTTGCTGCCCTGAGGGATAAGTGCAAAATAGGTAGGCCTGACTACTAGTACAGGTTACTCTTTTTTTAACGTGGTAAATAAACCTGCAATCTATTGAATTTCAAGGCTGTGCAGTAACAAGAGATATGAACTAGATTATGGTGCTAACCGCGAAGAAGTGCAATGGAATTAATATAAAGACGTATTATTATCTTGCTCTACTGATGAGCTATGGGCACAGTTTGCAAAAGGACGAGAATCTCTGCAAAATTAGGGTGAACAGAAGAGAATTTAGTCATATCTCATCATAAGCAAGTTAACTACGTAGTCCCTGTTCAACATCCTTTACGTAGAGTAAGTAGAGTGTATGTGTGTGTGTGTATATATATATATATATATATATATATATATATATATATATATATATATATATATATATATATATATATATATATATATAGAGAGAGAGAGAGAGAGAGAGAGAGAGAGAGACGAAGAAAGCATTCGGGAATATAAGGAGACGAGGAACATAGCCAAAAAAGGTTGCTAAGGCAAAAGAAAAGGCATACCAGAAGCTGTACGAGAAGTTGAATAGTAGAGAAGGGGAAAAAGACATGTACCGATTAGCCAGGCAGAGAGACAGAGCTGAGCGGGATGTGCAGCATGTTGGAATGATAAAGGATGCAGATGGCAATGTACTGACAAGTGAGGAGAGTGTACTAAGAAGGTGAAAGAAGTATTTTGAAGAGTTGATGAATATAGAAAATATGAGAGAGGGAAGGTTGGGGGAGTTGGAGGTAGTGAGTCAGGAAGTGCAAGAGATCAGCAGAGAAGAAGTGAGGAATGCCATGAAGAAGATGAAGGATGGCAAGGCAGTGGGCCCAGATGGTATACCAGTGGAAGCATGGATGAGCTTAGGAGAGAGGGTTGTGACGTGGTTTACCAGATTGTTTAACAAAATCCTGGAAGGTGAGAGGATGCCGGAGGAGTGGGGAAAAGTATTCTAGTTCCGATTTTCAAGAACAAGGGTGATGTGCAGAGCTGCAGCAACTACAGAGGTATAAAGCTGACCAGCCATGCAATGAAGATATGGGAAAGAGTGGTGGAAGCTAGGCTGAGAAGAGAAGTGAAGATCTGCGAGGAGCAATTTGGTTTCATGCCAGGGAGTAGTACAATAGACGCCATATTTGCTTTGAGAATGGTGATGGAGAAGTACAGAGAAGGCCAGGAGGAGTTGCATTGTGTGTTTATAGACTTGGAGAAGGCTTATGATAGGGTACCGAGAGAGGAGCTGTGGTACTGTATGAGAAAGTCAGGAGTGGCAGAGAAATATGTGAGGGTGGTGAAGGACATGCTCGACGATTGTGTAACAGCAGTGAGATGTGCAGTAGGAATGACTAAGGGTTTCAAGGTGGAGGTGGGATTGCATCAAGGATCGACTTTAAGCCCCTTCTTGCTTGCAATGGTGATGGAGATTGACAGATGAGATTAGACAGAAGCCTCCGTGGACAATGATGTTTGCGGACGACATTGTGATATGTAGTGAGAGCCGGGAGGAAGCTGAGGCAGAGCTTGAGAGATGGAGATATGCACTGGAGAGAAGGGGAATGAAAGTAAGCAGAAGCAAGACTTAGTACATGTGTGTAAATGAGAGAGATGACAGGGGAACCATGAGGCAGCAAGGTGTAGAGGTGGCAAAGGTAGATAAATTCAAATACTTGGGGTCAACTGTACAAAGTAACGGAGAGCGTGGTAAAGAGGTAAAAAAGAGAGTGCAGGCAGGATGGAGTGGGTGGAGAAAGGTGACCGGAGTGATCTGTGACAGAAGGGTCTCTGCAGAAATGAAAGGGAAAGTTTATAAGACTGTAGTGAGGCCAGCCATGTTGTATGGACAAAAAGACAGGAGGCACAGTTGGAGGTAGCAGAATTGAAGATGTTGCATTTTTCACTAGGAGTGACGAGGGTGGACAAAATTAGAAATGAACATATTAGAGGGACAGCACACGTAAGTCAGTTTGGGGACAAAGCTAGAGAGGCGAAACTGAGATAGTTTGGACATGTACGGAGGAGGGATGAGGAGTATGAAGGGAGGAGGATGCTGGAAATGGAGTTACCAGGCAGGAGAAAGAGAGGAAGGATAAAAGGGAAGGTTTATGGATGTAGCGAAGGAGGACATGAAGATGGTAGGTGTAAGAGAAGAAGATGCAGAAGACAGAGTAAGATGGAGACGGGTGATCCGCTGTCGCGACCCCTAAGGGGAAAGCCGAAAGGAGAAGAAGAAGATATATATATATATATATATATATATATATGTGTGTGTGTGTGTGTGTGTGTGTGTCTGTGTGTGTGTATATATATCCCACTGGCTCTCGGACTTCCTGTGGGAGGGATTTTGCTGGAAGGGTGCTAGGCGTACCGCCCTCCGCCTGTCAGATCATAGTCGAGAAGCTCATATGTCCCTATCACGGGGTTCCCTTCTTTTTTAAATTTTGAAAATGCCCAGTTCCGTCCTATATTAAGGACACTGGAGGCCAATAGGATATATATATATATATATATATATATATATATATATATATATATATATATATATATATATACACTAATCCCTCCAATATCTGACATAACAGAGTCAAAGGCATGTCCGGGACTTGGTTTTGTCTGGGACTTGGGAAAAATGACCCTGGACAGGTATTTTTAGACCCCAACCGAACCTGATTTCGAAAGCCTCATCCCGGACATGCACAGCACCTATTTAAGACCCTAGTCAAACAAATAAGGGACAAAAACCATAAAATAAATGAAAAGGAACCAAAGAATGAGAAATTATAAGTGAGTAAAGAAAATATTTAGCAGAGTACAGGGTACTTACGGCACGTCCGTGGCCATGGCGAAGATTAACCCACCTTCTCTATGGCTCCCTGTGGTGAAGGTGCACTTGATGCACGTACAGTAATCCAGTGTTGAGCTGCACTAAATCTTTTACATTGTGAATTATAATTGTTTAACACTGCACATCCTGTTCTTACTTGTGCCATGCCAGTTGCAACACGCCAGTGTTGCACTCTGCACTTGATCCTTTTCACTCTGAATTCTAATTTTTTAACATTGCACAACACATTAAACTCCCATGTGGTCTAGTGGTGAGGTATTGCAGTTTATTCACTGTTTATTCACAAAAGCGACCATGTGGGCAGCCGGCAACGAGCATACAGTCACAACGGTAGGAAGGCAGGAAATGGGGAGGATGAAGAGGCTCTTTATCAGACGTCGGAGGAATTAGGTGCCAAAACACAGCTGTTTGTCACCGAGCAGCAAATTTAAATCGGCTTTTTTTTTTAAATTTTTATGTTTGGGGGCCATTTTTGGTGTCCGAGGACCCGAGCCCAAAATGTCTGGGACTTGGGGTGTCCAGGACTTGGGCATCCAGGTCTTACAGGGATTACTGTATATAGTCTTTTTACACTTGTACCAGTCTAGTATAGATCTACTACAGGAGCATATCTCAACCCATTTTGATGGTGGGAAGTACGAATGGGGAAGAGATGCCTTTAGCCAGAATGCTGCATGGTGAAGTGGAAATGTTGTCATGGCAATGTGTGTGTGTGTAGACTGTTATATCAGTAGAAACAACAAGGTTCAAAATAATATAAACATGTGAAAGACATTCTACCAGCACCTGCTTAATTGTTCAAACGACCCCTCATACGAAGTCTGTTCAGAAAGTATCCGACCTAAGGCTCTAAAAAACAAATAGCTAATCTGTTGAGCCGGGACACTAATCCCCTTCAAAGTAGGCCCCTTCTGCCTTGACGCATGTAGCCCAGAGTTCTTTCCATTGCCTGAAACATTTTTCTAAGTCAGTTTTTGGTATCTTCTGCAGGTGCTTCGTCGCATTTATCTTGATCTTCTCTCTCGTCTCAAATCGGGAACCCTTCAGTGGAGTTTTGAGCTTAGCGAATGACCAAACATTGCACGGAGTGAGTAGGGAGCCTGTTGGACCCACGGGATGTTGTGCTTTGCCAAAAATTCCTGAATCAGCTGAGAAGAATGGGCAGTGGCATTGTCATGGTGCAGCTTCCACCTTGCCGCTTTCCAAAGGTCTGGTCTCTTCCGCCGAACTGCGCCACGAAGATGACGGATAACGCTCAGGAAGTAATGTCTGCTGACAGTCTGACCTCCTGGTGCGTATTCGTGATAAACAAAACCACAGAAATTGAAAAAAAATGTGAGTACAATTCACCTTCCTGCTGACTTGTGTTTTTTTTTTTTTTTTTTTTTTTTCAGCCAAGGCAACCCTGTATGCACTGGGACGACTGTGCTTTGGTTTGTGGGTCGTACCCATACACCCAAGTCTCTTCTCCAGTGATAACAGTCTTCAGAGAGTCTGGATCGCGATTTGCACACTTCAACATGTCTTGAGCAACGTTTTTCCGAGAGAAGAGATCATGATGATGGCAACGAGGTACCGGCAGGAGACACCAAAAACCGACTTTGAAAAATGTTTCAGGCAGTGGAAACAATGCTGGGCTACGTCCGTCAAGTCAGAAGGGGCATACTTTGAGAGGGATTAGTGTCCAGAATCAATAAGTTAGCTATTTATTTTTTTTAGAGCCTAAGCTCGGATACTTTCTGAATAGACCTCGTAGTTACTCTGTATAGGTACGTTTTCCATCAGCACAGTAGAGGATATTCCAGATTAAATGTGCAGAATGTATCGCAGCTAAGGAAGGTGTGGTATAAAACTCAGGAGCATCAATATCCTTTCAGTTAATGATGATGCATTATGAAGTAACTTGCAATTAAGCATATGGGTAGCAAAGGAAGGCTCATTTGCCAACAGTTTTATGCACAGTAGGCCTATGCAGTTTGGGGAAGAAAATCTCCAGATCAGGGGCGGATCAAGCAAGTGTCAAAGGAGAATCTAAAACTGTTTTTTTTTTTTAACCCACTGAAGACAGTAAAACATAGTGGCTTTGTGTAGGACCCCAGGGATCACCCATCCAAGGCTGGGTGTCTCACGCATGGTGACACACTACAGAATAGCAAATCTGGGTGGTGGTATACTACCGTGCAATAGAATCATACTACCCTCACCATCAGTAATGTTGTCATCACTACCAATATCACCACAAGCACAATCATCAGTATTTCAATCAATACACTATCATCACTATCACAAACATTACACCATTATCATCACTACAACTACAAATATTTATAATGAACAGTATCACGACTACCAGCAGTAGTACTGTCCTGAGTACCACTACCATCATATAGAGAGATGAACTTGTTAAAGACAGGCATTTTCCATTAAATTCGCATAGTTTTCCAAGCCTCATCATTCCTTCTTCTTTGTTATCTTTTACTAATTCTTTTATTATGGTACCATTTTTATGTACTTCAAATTACCCCAGTTCCACCAGCCTCTCACATACACCACCCTCCAAACTATACTACCCATTAACCAACACCATCCTCCCACCAATGCCACCCTTTCACCTATATCATGCACCCACCTACACCACTGGCTTACCTATACAATCCACCCACCTACACCACCCTCCCACTTAAAGCCATTCCAGCAACTCTTGCCATGGTTACATTAAGCTAAGAGTCCGAGGGGTAGGGACACATTGGGGATTCTCCCTCCATCCTCTTCCCGCCCATGTGTTTAAAAGAATCTTCACTTGTCTCATACTTCCTAAAACCTGGCTGGGGACATAGGTCAACCACTGTGCAAAATTTTGTTATTTAGATAAAATAAATCTGGTCCAACACTGAGACCCCTTCCCCCTCCCCCCCCCCACAAAATCATCTAATATCCTGTACTATAGCAGTAGGCGTGTGTGAGTGTATTTTGGGCAGCCAAAACTACACATTCAAATCGCTCCAAAATTGACACAAAAATCGCTGATGTGAAAAAACTTGGTCCCATCACCAATGAAAAACTTTTGCTATATATATAATAAGCGATCACATTTTAACCAAAAAACGCTGCTCCCGAAGCCCGGCATAGGATCTCCATAGAATTTGTTGCCCAGAGGTAGAACTAAAATAAACTGGATTCCATTACCGAAGCTGCAAATACCACGATCAATTGGTTAGCTGCATAAAATCCAAGTGACAACGTTACACTAGAACAGACAGTGCTTCCACATTTAGGGTAATTACCCCATTTTAGGGTAATCAAGCATATGTCAGGGTAGAGTTTGGGGTAATGATTTTTTTAGGGTAATTGGGCATATTCTGGGGTAAAATTACAAAATCTAGGGCAATCAGACATTCACATTCCTTTAGAAAAAAACTTATTTGCAAAGAAGCTGCTGCTCTACGGAGAGAACCTACTTCCAGTACTTCATAAAATAGCATGTTGCACCTATCTGGAAACTGGAGTTCTGTCTTTAATTTCTGGATTGCTGTATAATGCACCTATGCATGCAGCCATAATATGAAAACTTCTTTCTTTAGTTGCATGGTAGATTGGGTATATAGTCTTTCGGTTTTATTGCTGTGAATGAGAGACCACAGTATATTTCATAAAGAAAAATGTTTCATTTCTGTTGCTGTAGAACGGCGATTCTTATAATGGAAATGTGTTCCTATTAGTGTCACTGTATAACAGAGGTGCCACGAAGAAAAATAAAGCATCACCTTCATTCTGGTTCCTTGAAAGCAGTGATAAGAAGCAGGGAAGTGAGCATGGAAGTGAAAAAGTTACTACATGACAGTATTGTGATACCAACTCTAACGTATGGAAGTGAAGCTTGGACGTTGCTGGAAGGACACAAGTCAAGAGTGAGAGCAGTGGAAATGAGTTATTTAAGAGGAGCCTGTGGAGTCACATGGTGAGACAGGCTGACGAATGAGGATATAAAGGAGCGTTGTGGTGTGGATGTGGATGTGATAGGAAGCTTTAGGAGGAATACACTGAAGTGGTTTGGCCATGTGGAGAGGATGGAGGGTGAAAGACTGACGAAGAGAGTGTATGTGAGTGAGGTGGAGGGGGGAAGAAGGAGGGGAAGGCCGAGGATGAGATTGAGGGATGGGGTGGAGAGGTATATGAGAGAGGGGGGTGTGAGTTGGGAGCGGGGCAGTGAAATGGCGGAGGACAGGGCGACGTGGAGGCGATTTGTTTGTGGCCACCCCGAACGGGATTGAGGCGTCTGGCAATAGATAGATAGACAGACAGATCTTCATTCTGTAACAGGTTGTCATTTTTCATATGGAGTTTCTGTTGTTACTATAATGTTGCAGTATCTTTTTCCCCCAAACATGATCATTATTGTTTTTTGTTATTTTATGGAAATACCTAAATGTAAACATGAAGGTAACTTTGGCTTACATAATACTGTTCTTATGTAGTTCCATTATATGTTATCAAATATATATATATATATATATATATATATATATATATATATATATATATATATATATATATATATATATATATATATTGCCAGACGCCTCAATCCCGTTTGGGGTGGCCACAAACAAATCGCCTCCAAGTCGCCCTGTCCCCCGCCATTTCACTGCCCTGCTCCCAACTCACACCCCCTCTCTCATATACCTCTCCACCCCATCCCTCCATCTCATCCTCGGCCTCCCCCTCCCTCTTTCCCCCTCCACCTCACTCATATACACTCTCTTCGTCAGTCTTTCACCCTCCATCCTCTCCACATGGCCAAACCACCTCAGTGTATTCCTCATAACGCTTCCTATCACATCCACATCCACACCACAACGTTCCTTTATATCCTCATTCGTCAGCCTGTCTCTCCACGTGACTCCACAGGCTCCTCTTAAATAACTCATTTCCACTGCTCTCACTCTTGACTTGTGTCCTTCCAACAATGTCCAAGCTTCACTTCCGTACGTTAGAGTTGGTATCACAATACTGTCATGTAGTAACTTTTTCACTTCCATGCTCACTTCCCTGTTTCTTATCACTGCTTTCAAGGAACCAGCAACCTTTCTTCCCTGCTGTACCCTTTCAAGCACTTCACCCTCCAAACCTCCATCCTTACTCATCACACTACCCAAATACTTAAACGTACTCACATTTTCCAATTCCTCTCCATCCAACCTCACTGTACATTCACTAACTTCACCTCTCTCAAAGACCATCACTTTACTCTTCCCTACATTCACCTTTAGGTTCCGTTTCTTACACACACTCTCAAACTCATCCACCAAGCCTTGCAGCTCCCCTTCTTCTTCACTCAACAACACAGTATCATCTGCAAACAACAGTACAGGGAGTTTCCAAACACTATCCTCTCTCACCAGGGCCACTCCAACATCCACTACCCTACCTTGTACCTCTTTTATTACCCCATCCATGTACAGATTGAACAACCATGGAGACATGACACATCCCTGTTTCAAACCAACTTTCAAAGAGAAAAATTCACGTAGTTCACCATCCACACGCACTGCAGCCTTCGCACCATCGTACATACTCTTCACAGCATTCAACAACTTCCCATCTACTCCATATATTCTTAACACTTTCCACAATCCCTGTCTATCCACCCTGTCATATGCTTTCTCCAAATCCATGAAAGCCGCATACAACTTCTTTCCCTTCTCTAGAAA
Source organism: Coenobita brevimanus (assembly GCF_032717465.1). Classification (NCBI taxonomy): domain Eukaryota; kingdom Metazoa; phylum Arthropoda; class Malacostraca; order Decapoda; family Coenobitidae; genus Coenobita; species Coenobita brevimanus. The sequence continues at coordinate 15,348,513 of NC_136965.1, read as the reverse complement.
CTTTTCCACTAAAGATCTAAGAATGAATATCTGATCTACACAACCTCTTCCCTTCCTAAAGCCTCCCTGTTCTTCTCCAACTAATTTCTCTGTTCTTTCTCTAACTCTGTCTATAAGTATCCTACCATACACTTTTCCTATTATACTAAGAAGACAAATGCCCCTATGATTACCACACACTTCTTTTTCCCCTTTTCCTTTGTACAAGGGAATAATTATACCTGACTTCCAGTCCTCCGGGACTCTACCTTCCTCCCAGGCCAATCTGCACATCTTCCACATCCATTCTACTACTATCTCTCCCCCATGCTTCAACATTTCACCACACACTTCATCACTTCCTGGGGCTTTCCCCGATTTAACTTTCTTCATTGCTTCCACAACTTCTATCCTACTGATTTCTTCCTGTCTTATCACCTCCCTCCTTCTCCCAGCCATTCCCCAGCCACTTATACTCGCATTACTTCCATCCTCTACATTCAACAATTCCTTAAAGTGTTCTCTCCATCTGCTCACTTTTTCTCCCTTCTCCACTAGTAATCTACCATTTTTATCTTTCACTCCCCTGCTAACTTCACTTCCACCCTGTCTTATTCTTTTCACTTCTCTCCAGAACATTTTCTTACAGTCCCTCCACTTTACACTCAAATTCCTTCCAAATTCCTCATCCACTCTCTTCTTAATCTCTCTTACCAATCTTTTCACCTCTCTCTTCCTTTCCACATATAACTCTCTCTTCCGCCTCTCAACTTCATCCACGCCCCTATTTCTCATCCATTCATTGTATGCTTTCTTCTTTTGTGCCACAGCCTGTTTCACCTCTTCAGTCCACCACGCTGTTCCTTGCACCCCCCTCCGTCTTCTCTTCCTTCCACACACCACATCACATGCTGCACATATTTCTTCTGTAAATATCTTACACATACCTTCCACGTCTCCCATCTGCTCCAATTCATATTTGCCCAATATATATATATATATATATATATATATATATATATATATATATATATATATATATATATATATATATATATTTATATATATTAAAATGCGTGAGTTAGAGTTTAGTGCCCCCGAGAAACCACTGACACCCCCACACGGACCCCACGGAGTAGCTGCAGGCGAACACCAAACGTCCAGGCAACAACGACACAAGTCAGCCCAGGCCGTGCGCCCCTATAACACCCAGCTGCCCCACCGTCATCCCAGCAGGAAAAAGACACGACCTTCGATGAGTGGGGTCGCCAAGTCAGCCCGGGGTGGAGCGGAGATTTCATCTCCCGACAGTGCCCCTCTGGAGACGGCCGATTGCCGCTCCCGCCATCGTCAGTCGGACCAGCGTCGTACTGAAGGTGCTTCTCCTGAGGCGGCCTACTGCCGCTCTACTCTTCTGCAGGAGACGGCCTACTGCTGCTCCTCCCCCCTGCTGAAGGAGACGGCTGACTGCCGCTCTGAAGGCGCTGCCCCTGAGATGGCCAACTGCCGCTCCTCCCTCCTGCCGCTCCTCCCTCCTGCCGCTCCTCCCTCCTGCCGCTCTGAAGGCTCTGCCCCTGAGACGGCCTACTGCCACTCCCTCCTCCTGCTGAAGGAGACGGCCTACTGCCGCTCTGAAGGCGCTGCCCCTGAGATGGCCTACTGCCGTTCCTCCCTCCTGCCAAAGAAGATGGCCTACTGCCGCTCTGAAGGCGCTGCCCCTGAGATGGCCGATTGCCTCTCCTCCCTCCTGCCAAAGGAGACGGCCTACTGCTGCTCTAGAGGTGCTGCCCCAGAGATGGCCTACTGTCGCTCTTCCCTCCTGCCGAAGGAGATGGCCTACTGCTGCTCTAGAGGAGCCGCCCCAGAGAAGGCCTACTGCCGCTCTGCCCTCCTGCCGAAGGAGACGGTCTGCTGCCGCTCTAGAGGCGCTCCCCCTGAAACGGCCTACTGCCGCTCCTCCCTCCTACAGAAGAAGACGGTTCACTGCCACTTAGGAAGTGACCAGAGGCGTCCTGACCCCCTTGTGCAGGCCACGGCCAGTTGCCGGGCCTTGACACAGACTAGTTGCCCCTTTGGGCAGCCACGGCCGATTGCCAGGCCCCACAACCTGCAGGAGGTGTCACCCACATCACTGCCCCAGTGTGAGGCGAGAGTCGGGCCCTCCAGCCCCCGAGAACCCCTGTCAGGCCCCATGGCCTCCCCTGGTCTCCATTCCCTGCGCCTGGCCCTGGAGCAGACGCACCTGATGGACCCTAGTCCGGACCGGTGCTGCAGCCCTCCCCTGACAGCGCCCTTCGACGCTAGGGACCACAGTCTGCTGTCCCTCCAGGCCCTCCCCAGGAAGCCCAGGTGCGACCTCTCCACACCCCCTAGACGGTCTAAGACCTCCACCTCAGACCGGGACCTACACCAGCGGTTCCTGGAGTTATTCGGCTCCAGTCCTGAGGGCCATACTCCTGAGCCAGTCTGGAAACCGCCGGCTCTTCCACCCCCTGCAGCCCTGGATGTGAGAGGACACCCCTGTACACAGTCCTGTGCCCTCTCCGCACCCCCTCTCTTGACAGTGCCCTCTCCCCGGCCTAATTCATGCCGGCATACCGCCCTGTCACCCACCACAGACAAGTGAACTGTGTAATGTGTTGCCCTCAGTATAAGTGAAGTGACTTAGGTTAAGTAGACAGTGCCCTCAGACAAGTGATATAGCGATTGGGAATAAGTGATGTCGGACAAGTGAGATCACGGGCAAATACTTACGGGCGGATGCAGAGACTAAGTAAAATCACGAGTGACGCCCTTATATAAAACAGCCAGAGTGTTATCCTACAAATCGTCCCATTGAGAAACTGGTAAATATCATTTATTGTGAGGGAACAGTGAAGAGGAAGTGTTTAGAATACTCCTGTACAAATATTACTATAACGAGTGTAAACTCCCAGTGTGTCCCCCACCCCCTTCTTTGTCCGGGCCTCCCTGCAAGAATCTCCTCCCCGACAGCCTGTGTGAATAAGAAATATAGTCAATCAGGAAGTAGTAAATCTGCAACAGTAATACCCTCCCCCTCTCGATATTACCATAAATACATTCTAGCTCTACGCGCATCATCCCTTGCCCCCCCCCCACTCTCTCTCTCCCCCGCAATACTCACCTCCTTTGCGCACCCCAGTCCTATATTCCCTTGTACATCGGGATCATTACTTATTGTGTTGGCATTGATATTGTTAAGCCAGTATCCTGCGAGATACTAATATCCTAGTTAAAGTAGTATTTTCTCACATACTGTGTTGTACTATCTGCTGAATTTGTCCTGTGTCTGACTGGTAATATACGTGTAAAGGTTATTGCCTGGAGTTTTTGTGCCCTACCTCTCTTTATAGCACCACGTCCCGGTCTTGAAAGGGAATCCTGCTACACGTTAGGTGTTTTAGGACCGAGAAGTCAGGCCTTTTTCACCTAGCATTACATTGGTGGCCAGCGGTGGTTCTTGACCTGAGCGTAGAAGAGAGGTAGCAGGGAAATATTTGACAAGATGGCAACTAAACCACACGTACAATTACCCAAGTTTGACCCTGATCAGTACGATATACACACGTATCTGGCAATAATCAAGCCCTTACTGGATATTGGCTTTGAAAATGACCAACAAAGAATTGCCTTCACACTTCCACTATTGGGCAAAGCAGCAGCGAGCATAGCACCAAAAATCACCCCGGAGCTCACCTGGCTGAACTTCACAATGTTCGTGATTCAAGCCATCACCCCATCATTAGGGAGAGTGATGGCCCTATCCCAATTGAATAGCTTCTCATTCAACGGGGAATTGGATAATTCCGTGATACATGCTAGACGCTTAGTTACTGCTGCATACCCGGAGGTAGACGAAGAAACCAGGGATCGGCATACATTTAACACTCTGCTTAGAGTGCTTCCGAGTGTTGTCAGACAACACTTCACTATCCATGACCCAACTGGGGACATGGATAGAGATGTCCAGCTCATATGGCGCCTCCTGACTGCCTGCCCTACTCCCCAACAAATAAACGTGGCAAAGAAATTTCCCACTCAACCCCCGGCTCCCCCAACCATACCACGTCCGCCTCTGCCTCGCATCAGCCCTATCCCGCCACCCAGCCCCCTCCCACCAGCGCCCCGCCTCGCAAGAAAATCTGAGCCTAATCTTGGTTAATCCGTGGGAATTCACTGCCTGCGCTCCCGCTGTCTCCTACATGACATACGGGATCAACTTAAAGCTGCCCGCTGCAGAACCACGGCCCTGGGTTCACTCAAGGTATCCTCCTTAGAAGACGAAGCCCCCGAGGACGAACTGGCACCCGTGGATGAGCTCCCGCCTGGAGAACAGGAGCAGGAACAGGAGAATGAAAGCCCTAGACAGCTGGATTTTTAGGTCCGCCCCTGCACCAACCCACGGTGGCGGGGACCATTACCCCTCAGTATTGCCCCCCAGTGTACCACAAGATGAAATTGAACGGCGTGAAGGCCAGACTGCTAGTCGATACGGAAGCCGCCAGATCCTGCCTTTACAGCCAGTATTTCTCCCATCACAAATCGACCTTTGGCCCACTCCGCCCCACCACCACTCACCTTGTGGATGTGGGGGATGGCCCCTTGCCCATCCGAGGGGAAACTCGGGCCCTACGGGTCGACACTCACCAAACAGTGTCCACCCAACACAAATTTATTATTTTCGACTCCTCCTGCTGGAGCTACGACGGGTACTTGGGACTAGATTTGCTCCCAAAACTAGGAACTACGATCGACTGTCGCCACCAGCAGCTCCAGTTCCGCCCTCCATCTTGCCCCACTCAGGCCGTCTGCTCTTGCACGCCATGGCCCCGGCCGGAAGATTCGCTCCCTTCCCCCGACCCATATTCCCCTCTTCCGCCCTCTCCCTCTTTTCCTCCAGCGCCCCTTCCCCGCGCCACCCCTCCCCCTTCCTTCCCTGCTACTGTCTCCGCCACTGTTACCATTCCCTCTCACCATGAGGCCTGGGTGCCTCTTAACCGGCCCCTCTGTCTTGTTCTCCCCCCTCCTCCCACCTGGGTCCCTTTCTGCCTGCTTCTTATCTCCCACTTTCCTCTCACTGCACCACACCGCCGTCTGCATAGCCAACCTCGCCTCTTCCCCCCTGCCCTCCCCAAAGGGCTCGTTATTGGAGAGATGGAAGAAGCTGAGCCCTGTTCTCCACCCTCCTCCCACTTCCCTGCCCCCCTACCCCCCATTCCTGACCATCTCTCCGCCCAACAGTCAGACTCCCTACGTTGCCTTCTCCTAGATTTCCAGGACCTGTTTGCGACCGGACCAGCAGACATAGGGCATACCACGTACCTGTCCCATGAAATTCATACGACAGGCCCACCTATCAGACAACCTTCCCGAGGGAGTAACCCCCGACAAAGGGAGGAAGAGGACCACCAGGTACACGAAATGATAGAGGTGGGCGTTATTTCCCCTTCTACCAGCCCTTGGTACTCCCCCGTCGTTCTCGCAAAAAAGAAGGATGGCACGATGCGAATTTGCATCGACTACTGCCGACTGAACGACGTCACCATCAAGGATGCCACCCCCCTCCCACGAATTGACGATTCCTTAGACTCCCTCCAAGGGGCATCTTGGTTTTCTACCCACGACCTCCAGTCTGGATACTGGCAGGTCCCTTTCCATCCAGAACACCGAGGGAAGATGGCCTTTTCCACCAGTAATGGCAAGCATTACGAATTTAATGTTCTGCCATTCGGCTTCTACAACGCCCCTGCCACTTTCTCCAGGCTAATGGAATCTGTTCTGAGCAGCCTCACTTGGGAAATATGTTTGGCATATCTGGATGACATCATCGTTTTCAGCCAGACCTGGGCCGATCACTTGCAGCCCCTCCGCCGAGTCTTCACTAGGATTTGCCAGACAGGCCTCAAGCTCCATCCCTCTAAATGTGTCCTGGCCACCAGGACTGTCGCGTTCCTGGGGCATGCAATATCCCAAGCAGGGATCTCCCCGGATCCTGACAAACCCTGCGCCATAGAGGACATACCGCCACCACAGGACGTCCACGGCATCCGTGCTTTCCTAGTGGTCACGTTCTACTATCGTTGCTTCATAAAAGGGTTCGCCCAAATTGCAAAGCCTCTTCACGATCTGACCCGGAAGGGGGAGCCATTTGTCTGGACTGTAGAAAGGCGAGCTGCCTTCCAACAGCTGAAAGACAAGCTCGTCTTGGCTCCCATAGTGGCATTTCCTGATTATGCCCTCCCCTTTCGCCTCTACACCGATGTTTCCCTCACCGCTATCGGTGCCGTGCTAGCCCAGGTACAAGCCGGTCAGGAACACATCATTGCCTGCGCCAGTTGCACTCTAAATCCGGATGAGAAAAATTATGCAGCAACTAAGCAAGAATGCCTTGGCATAATATGGACCCTCCAGCATTTTAAGGCTTACCTTTCCAGGATCCAGGTCTCAATTATCACTGATCACCAATCACTTTAGTGGTTATGCCAATCTGACTCACACAAAGCACAACTCGTCATGTGGCGCTAGACCCTGGAAGAGTTTCAATATGAAATCTCCTACAGGCCCGGGAAACTCCACACTAATGCCGATGCCCTCGCCCGCCTCCCCATCCATGCGGTGCAGCCAGACCCCGACCTCCTATGACTCTGGCACCTGAAGGAACGGCCCCCCTGGATTCCCACCCACCTCTTCCCTAAACTCTGCCAGCAAGGTGATTGCCTTCTAACCCCGCCTGGGCATATCCTCCTGACCCCCGACACAGCGTGTGACACCCTGCGCCACCTTCATGCCCATAACAGCATCCACCTGGGCATCAAGAAATTATTACAGTTGTTTAACCCCTTAACCACGGGGCGTCACTTTCGTGACGCTTGGGAGCAAGGGATCATACCGCGGGGCGTCGCTTTTGTGATTCTGTGTTATTTTGAATTCACCCGGGCTTCTAAGTGGGGGTTTGTATCATCTATCAGTACTGCCAATGTCCAACACTAGTCAGCACTCCTAATCTCATCTGTACTCCCATCCATTGTTGACAATTTAGCCATTTCTCCCCGTTCTTGACTCCCCTCCCTACCCCCCCTCCATTACCCTATCCTCTCGCCTGCCCAGCTGTGCTACGCTAAGTAAATCTTCCCTGGAACTTTTCACTGATTTCATCCATTGAAATAAGCCCTATGCCCTATTCTTATACCAAATAATATATACAAGAAAGAAATAAGGTAAGTGAGAGTGCCACATACCTGGAATTGGCTAATTATCACCTGACAACACCTCACGTGCACTCGTTCGCTAATTTTCGCTGTTTATTTCCCCTTGAAATATGCCGTATAATCTATTTTCGTAATAAATATACATATAAGGAGGGTCACCTGGAACTACCTAATTTATAATGTATTGTCTAAATTTCCTGCCAATCATTTCTCTGCTAGAAATTAGCTGTGTCAAGAGGCTAACGTTGGTAGTCATGAATTTCCCTTGGTAGGCCACCACCCCGGCCCACCCTCATCAGTTCACTCTCATCTTCCGAAGTGGAGGTACGTCTGTTCGCTCTTGCTGACTTCAGGGACTTTTCACCCCCATGCAAAGGGCCCTGTGACCTTTACCCCTTACTAAACCTCGTGTGGAAAGATAAAAAGGGTTGACAATTGATAAAAGAGTGACTACGATCTTTCTATTGAGTAAAACAGTGCAAGTGGAATTGTAAATAATGTGTAAATAATGTGTAAACAGCAAGTGAAAGTAATGAATGTAAATATACATGAACAGTGGAAAATAGTTTTATAAGTTACTTCAAGTGACAGTGCATAACACAGTGTAAATAAAATAGAAATGTAAATAACGTAAATAAAATAGAGAACGTAAATAGAAATGTAAATGAGTAGTATTATAAGAATACGAGTATATACCCTAGGAGTAATGAAAGTTTCACTCTAGCATGTCTGAATACTATGAGTTATGAGAGTGAAGATGAAAGTGACATTCACTCTCAATGCTAGTATACAGGACGAGAAAGTGAATGCTACGTATTTTACTGAAAGAAATTGAATCCCTATAGTGACAATAAACTAATACTACTGAAGGAAACTTATGGATAAAGACTATAGATACATATAAGTGTTATATAGTAATAGAAATATAAAGTGTGAGGGGTTTTATGAATAATAAATGACAGAGTACCAAGAGCGAACTAGCGCAAGTGCGATGATCAGATGCGCTCGTAATTTTCATTGCTTTCACAATGTTTTTTTTTTTTTGGAGTATGGATCCCAAACTACTTGAAAATCACAGAGTAGTGTTTATAGTGTTAATATGTGGCTGTGGTAATCATATTACGGGTTGTCGGGAAGTGTAAAGTGGAGACTTCGTTACCCATCTTCAGAGGTCTCCACAAGTCCTACGGTAACAGACGAAGGCTCAACAAACATTCCAGGAGAAAGCTGAAGGTATGTGCCATAAGCATATATATTTTTAATATTCTAGGACTAATAACTGATTTTTGGCAAATATTTTTTGAGAGTCTGTTGGAGCCCGAATAACCCCGTGGCACACGCAAAACATTGGTAAACATGCCCACGGTGTAGGGGTTAATGACACCTACTGGGCGCCCAACTCCTCCACCCTTGCCAAGGAAATTATTCAAGCTTGCTGCGCCTGCGCCCTGGGGAAAGATGTCACCCGGACCGCTGGACCCTCCGGCCACATCACTGACCACAAGCCCTGGCAGCTCCTGGCGATAGATGTAGTAGGCCCCCTCCCTCCCAAATCTGGATACAAATATGTGATCACTTTTATAGACACCTATTCAAAATTTTTAGTACCCTGTCCAGCTAAAGAGCATCATGCCGTCGCCATCGCTGATGCCCTCCTCTGACACGTATTCCCGTACTTTGGCATCCCTCAAGCCATCCATTCCAATAATGCCCCAGAATTCTCTGGAAAAGTCTGAGAGGAGCTAGTCAGAATTTTTGGGTTTAAGATCTCCCACTCCTCTCCATACTGGCCACAGGGAAACGCAGTGTGTGAACGTAGCCATCGTACCCTCATGAACCAGCTATGTACACGGATCGAGGCTACGAAAAACAACAACTGGCCTGCTCACGTGAAGATCATCCAGTGGGGCATGAATTCTTGTCCCCAAGAAGACGGAGTTTCTCCACACGAAAGGGTATTTGATGAAACCCCCCTTTTGCTGCCACTACGCCAACACCTGCAGCCACCCACCCCCGTTCCCATTACGTACCCGCTGCACCTATTGAAAGGCTGATTACACCACCTACAAAAAACCTTAGACCTTGGCCCCGACACAGCCACCAACCCTTTCCGACCGGGCAACACCGTTGTTATCGCCCAACTCCCTACCCCTCACAAACTCGCCGCCCGCTTCATGGGGCCCCACACTATCACCCACATCCTCAATCCGTACCAGGTCGCCGTGGATTACCACAGCACCCTCCGCACCCTCAGAAACTGCCACGTGCGCCCTTTCTGTGCGCCCACCCCGGCCACCCCACCCTCACATCCCCTAACCCCCCCTGCTCCCGCACCGCCTTCCACTTCCACATACGAGTGTTACATTTCCTCCTCGCCCTCCCCTTCTACCCCACCTACCGCCTCTGCCTCCCCAGCCGCCATCACCCCCTACACCACACCTGACACATCACCCGCCACACCAAGCCCCCCCCGCTCACCCTCCCCCACCCCCTCCGCTGCCCCGCCCTCGCCACCCAACCCCACATGTCCCACCCACGCTGCCCCACCCTCACCCCGACCCATTTCCACTGCCCACTGTCCTTGCGTATGCCCACTCCAACAACCTCACCCCCAACCACACACCCCACTCGCACAACACCCCGCACTGCCAGACCCTGCCCACCATGCCCACCCACTTCCCCACCCACCCCCACCCTCAAAACCACCACCACACGCTCAGGCCGCCTCTCACGCCCACCCGCTCGATACACCCATTCTCCTACACCACCCACCTCCCCGCAACTTCACACTATCATGCTACATCAGGCCCAAATCCCCTCCACCCACATTCGCCAGAGACTCAATGCCGCATTACCATGGCACAAAACCCGACCCCGACCCTCAGTCTCTGGCATACAGCACCCTATGACACCAGCAACAACACCAGCCAGCATGAAGGTCCGACGAGCCGTACTCATGCCCACCCTCGGCAAGAACCGCCAACTGTGAGGGCCACACCACCTGCTAACCCTCCTCCAGCCCTGCCCCACCACCTCCATGCTCTTCCTGACCTGCAATGCAGAGCAAGAAGAAGACTAATACACCACTGCATGGCAGGCCCTACTGAGACACCTCCAGCCAGTATATGCCATGCATGACATCCACATATACCACCTCCAGCCATGGGGACGTGACTTTCTCCAAGAGGAGGGTGGTGATATGCGTGAGTTAGAGTTTAGTGCCCCCAAGAAACCACCGACACCCTTAGGGTTTAGTGCCCCTGAGAAACCACTGACACCCCCACACGGACCCCACGGAGTAGCTGCAGCCGAACACCGAATATCCAGGCAACAATGACACAAGTCAGCCCGGGCCGTGCACCCCTATAACACCCAGTCACCCCACCGCCATCCCAGCAGGAAAAAGACACGACCTTCTAGGAGTGGGGTCGCCAAGTCAGCCCAGGGTGGAGCTGAGATTTCAGCTCCTGACAGCGCCCCTCTGGAGATGGTCGACTGCCGCTCCCGCCATCGTCAGTCGGCCCAGCTTCGTATTGAAGGTGCTTCTTCTGAGACGGCCTACTGCCGCTCTACTCTTCTGCGGAGACGGCCTACTGCCGCTCCTCCCCCCTGCCGAAGGAGACGGCGGACTGCCGTTCTGATGGCGCTGCCCCTGAGATGGCCAACTGCCGCTCCTCCCTCCTGCCAAAGGAGACGGCCTACTGCCGCTTTGAAGGCGCTGCCCCTGAGACGGCCGATTGCCACCCCTCCCTCCTGCTGAAGAAGACGGCCTACTGCTGCTCTAGAGGTGCTGCCCCTGAGACGGCCTACTGCCGCTCTTCCCTCCTGCCGAAGAAGACGGCCTACTGCTGCTCTAGAGGTGCTGCCCCTGAGATGGCCGGTTGACGCTCCTCCCTTCTGCCAAAGGAGATGGCCTACTGCTGCTCTATACGCGCTGCCCCAGAGATGGCCTACTGCCGCTCCTCCCTCCTGCCGAAGGAGACGGCCTACTGCCGCTCCTCTTTCCTGCCAAAGGAGACTTCCTATTGCCGCTGTAGAGGTGCTGCCCCTGAGACGGCCTACTGCCGCTCCTCCCTCCTGCAGAAGAAGACAGTTCACTGCCGCTCAGGAAGTGACCAGAGGCGTCCTGACCCCCTTGTGCAGGCCACGGCCAGTTGCCGGGCCTTGATGCAGACTAGTCACGCCCTTGGCCAGCCACGGCCGATTGCCGGGCACCATGACCTGCAGGAGGTGTCACCCACATCACCGCCCTAGTGTGAGGCGAGAGTCGGGCCCTCCAGCCCCCGAGAACCCCTGTCAGGCCCCACGGCCTCCCTTGGTCTCCATTCCCTGCACCTGGCCCTGGAGCAGACACACCTGATGGGCCCTAGTCCAGACCGGTGCTGCAGCCCTCCCCTGACCGCAGCCTGCTGTCCCTCCAGGCCCTCCTCAGGACGCCCGGGTGCGACCTCTCCACGCCCCCTAGATGGTCTAAGGCCTCCACCTCAGGCCGGGACCTACACCAGTGGTTCCGGGAGTTCTTCGGCCTCCAGTCCTGAGGGCCATACTCCTGAGCCAGTCTGGAAACCGCCGGCTCTTCCACTCCCTGCAGCCCTGGATGTGAGAGGACACCCCTGGCACAGTCCTGTGCCCTCTCGGCACCCCCTTTCTTGACGGTGCCCTCTCCCCGGCCTAATTCACGCTGGCGTACCACCCTGTCACCCACCACAGATAAGTGAACTGTGTAATGTGTTGCCCTCAGTATAAGTGAAGTGACTTAGGTTCAGTAGACAGTGCCCTCAGATGAGTGATATAGTGATTGAGAATAAGTGATGTCGGACGAGTGAGATCACGGGCAAATACTTACGGGCGGATACAGAGACTAAGTAAAATTACGAGTGACGCCCCTATAGAAAACAGCCAGTGTTACCCTACAAACCGTCCCATTGAGAAACTGGTAAATATCATTTATTGTGAGGGAACAGTGAAGAGGAAGTGTTTAGAATACTCCTGTACAAATATTACTATAACGAGTGTAAACTCCCAGTGTGTACCCCCCTCAACTTGTCCGGGTCTCCCTTCAGGAATCTCCTCCCCGACAGCCTGTGTGAATATAGTAACTTGAATAAGAAATATAGTCCATCACCAAAACCCTTGTACTATCAGGAAGTAGTAAATCTGCAACAGTAATACCCTCCCCCTCTCGATATTACCATAAATACATTCTAGCTCTACGCACGTCATCCCTTGCCCTCCCCCCCGCTCTCTCTCCCCCACAATACTCACCTCCTCCGCGCGCCCCAGTCCTGTATTCCCTTGTACATCGGGATCATTACTTATTGTGTTGGCATTCATATTGTTAAGCCAGTATCCTGTGAGATACTGATATCCTAGTTAAGGTATTATTTTGTCACATACTGTGTTGTACTCTCTGCTGAATTTGTCCTGTGTCTGACTGTGGTAATATATGTGTAAAGGTTATTGCCTGGAGTTTTTGTGTCCTACCTCTCTATTTCACCACGCCCCGGTCTTGAAAGGGAACCCTGCTACACGTTAGGTGTTTTAGGACCGAGAAGTCAGGCCTTTTTCACCTAACATTACATATATATATATATATATATATATATATATATATATATATATATATATATATATATATGTATCCATCCATCATCCAATCCTACGTCACCCCATGAGGAGCGCAGGAGCCCTGGGCCAGGCAGCCGGTCCCATCCCGATGTTTTCTGGGCAGTGGTACGCCACAGTCCCGACATTTTTGGACCTTTTTTTTTTTTAGGCTCAAACATTCGCTTTTGGTGAGAAACATTGAAAATTCATAGAGAAATCGCTCACCAGAGGTTTAAAATACTCGATCCAGGTACGAGTACCTCCTTACCTGACTGGGTTTTCTAACAGGCTGGCACCAAAGAAAACGAGTTCTATGGGAGGGTAACTATTTTATCCACTCATAAACAGTATTTATTTATTTACTTGGTACGAATTTATATGTAGTACAAGACTATATTGGTTTTCAAACAGTAATATAGGCATTATAAGCATTGTTTCACTCACTAACTCATCACCATTCATGACCTTTTTTTCCCACATAACCTGATCATCACTTCTGACTGTTTCTTCCTCTAATGCTATGTAAACTTTGTCCTCTACATTGTCATCGATTGGGGAATCACTCTGGCCCTGAATGTCTTTATTGGCCAGGTCATTGGTAACAGGTGAATTGCCGAGACAATGGCGTGCGGGGGGGGGGAGAGATTATGCGGTGTAAGGCATTGTCCCTGCTTGGCATCTTGTAGAGGAATAGAGGAAGGTGTCCCGTGTATACGTGCCAAAAATCACTCATGAAATCACTCGCGAAAATTGAAAATTGTGCAAATTAGGGACCTTGCAATGTTGCTGCGTTAATTTACGTCTCCGGGATATGAGTGCACATCATGTGAGGACGTGAATTCACGTCTCCGGGACGGGGCGGGTTAAGATAAGAGTGACCACCTCACTTATCCCTGAGTGGCATTACATGAGCAATCAACCTCCAACCATCGCTTGGATATAAACCTCCACCGGCTCAATCCGATTGGAGCGCAATAATTACCCACTAAACCACCAGGCACCAAAATTTGGTTATATGGTTACAACCCAGCATAGTAAATGGTTTCCTGGTGTACAGGAAACCATTTGGCTTGTCACTCAATGTAGAATCACCCACAAGCAGAAGGAAAGGAAAGAATGAAGGAAAGAAAGACAGAACAGGGAGTATAAAGTTACCCATAGGCAGAAGGATAAGGAAAGAATGAAGGAAAGGAAGACAGAAGAGGATGGATGGAAAGAAGGATGGAGGAGAGGAAAGGGCAGACACCCGACAGCAGCACTACATCGAGTGAGTGGATGGTGAGTGCCCCCACCTACCACAACAATATATATATATATATATATATATATATATATATATATATATATATAGAATTACTGAATAAAATTATAATTTAGGGTAATCTAGGGTAATTCACAGAACTGTCTGGAGTAAAGAAAATTTTTGCTGTGGAAGCACTGAGAACAGAACATAAACGTGAGAGCCCTCCGCAGGAGGTCCCTAATATTCTATAGCACCAGCCGTGTGTCTGTGCATGTGTGTATTTTGGGCAGCCAAAATTACACATTCAAATCGCACCAAAATTGGCAAAAAAATCACAAAAAAATCGCTCATGTTAAAAAACTTGGTCCCATCACGATTGAAAAACTTTTACTATATTTGTGAGTATCACATTTTGACCCAAAAACGCTGCTTCCAGAGCCCGGCGTAGGATCTCCATAGAATTTTTTGCCTAGAGGTAGAACTAAAATAAACTGGGTTCCATTGCCTAAGCTGCAAATAACATGATCAATTGGTTAGCTACAAAAAATCCAAGTGAGAACGTTACACTAGAACAGCACATAAACGTAAGAGCCCTCAGCAGGAGCAAGTGCGAGCGGCCTGAAGGGCTCATGAACACTTGTACTTTCGTATATTACATCATCAGACAGAGAATGTAATACTCATATACTATTTTCATTACATGGGAAATTCCATATATATATATATATATATATATATATATATATATATACTTTATATGTATGTGTAGTAGATGGGGGCGCCCATCATCCACCCACTTAGTGTAGTGGTACTCTGTTTTTAGGGTAGCTCTACACTGAGTGGCAAGCCAAATGATTTCCTGTGAACCAGAAAAATATTTACAGTGCTGGATGGTAACATATCCAAACGACAAGTGTTCTCTACGTGACAGCAAGTGGGTTGGCGGAGGGTTAGTGCCCCTCCCCGGAAAACAACTAACTAAAAATACGAACAAGAAGCATCGGACCAGGACTGACCAAAAGATGACGACGAAGGACCAAACAAAGGACATGATACGGATGGCAACATGGAATGTAAGGGGTGCTAATGATGAGGTGAAAGAGAGAGAGATTGTCCAGGTGCTTGAGGGTGCGAAAGTGGATGTATGTGCATTAACTGAAACTAAATGGTGAGGAGAGAGTGTGAGAAAATGGGAGTATGGATGGGGGATATGTGCAGGAGTAGGTGAGAATGAGAGGGCAAAAGAAGTGTGTATTGTTGTGAGTAACAGATGGAAGGAGAATATAAGAGAATATGGATCAGTTGGCTCAAGGATTGTGTGGGTAAGACTGAAAGTTGGAATACAAACGTGGGCGATTGTGTGCGTGTATGCGCCAATGCAAGATCGTGCAAGCAGAGTGAGAGAAGAGTTCTGGACAAATATAGAAGTTTGCATGAAAAAGTTTGAAAGGAATGAGAGAGTGTTTTTGATTGGAGATATGAAAGGTAATGTAGGGAATGTGAAGGTGGATGGAGTAGTGGGCGAGTGAGGTGTGCCTGCTGAGATAGCTGAGAATGGCAGTGCTTTAGTGGACATTTGTGCTGGACGGAGATTGAATGATAGCCAATACCTTCTTCAGGCACAAAATGACCCACAAATATACATGGCGAGTGATGAGAAGGGTGGGTGGTGAACTGAATTAAAAGGCAATGATTGAGTATGCGTGTGTGGATGCAAGGATGCTAAGATGGGTAATGGATGCAAGAGCATATAGAGGTTGGGGGAGTGGTCTTTCTGACCACCACCAAGTAGTGGTCAGAATCAAGGTCCAAGTAAAATGGAGAAATAGAAGAAGGGAAGGACGGGAGGAAGGAGTAGATGCAAGGAGAGTGGAAAGGTTACAAGATGATGAGAAAAAGTCAGAATATAAGAGAGAAGTGGAGGAACGATTGAGTAAATATGGATTGGAGCAGATGGGGGACGTGGAAGGTGTGTGCAAGATATTCACAGAAGAAATATGTGCAGGATGTGAGGTGGTGTGTGGGGTGAAGAGAAGACTAAAGGGTGTGCAAGGAACAGCGTGGTGGAATGAAGAGGTGACACAGGCTATGGCACAAAAGAAAAAAGCATATAATGAATGGATGAAAAATAGGGGTGTGGAAGAAGTTGAGAGACGGAAGAGAGTTATATGTAGAATGGAAGGGAGAGGTGAAAAGATTACTAAGAGAGAGTAAGAAGAGAGTGGATGAGGAATTTTGGAAGGAATTTGATTGTAAAGTGGAGAGACTGTAGGAAAATGTTCTGGAAAGAGGTAAAGAGAGTTAGACAGGGTGGCAATGAAGATAGTAGGGGAGTGAAAGATAAAAACGGTGGATTACTAATGGAGAACGAAGAAGCAGAGTCCTGGAGGATTGGAAGTCAGGTATAATTATTCCCTTGTACAAAGGGAAAATAGAAAAAAAGTGTGTGGTAACCATAGGGGCATTTATCTTCTTAGTGTAATAGGAAAAGTATATCGTAGGATACTGACAGAGTTAGGGAAATAACAGAGGAAATAGTTGGAGAAGAGCAGGGAGGTTTTAGGAAGCGTAGATGTTGTGTAGATCAAATATTCATTCTTAGATCTTTAGTGGAAAAGTTTCTAGAGAAGGGATAGAAGTTGTATGCGCCTTCATGGATTTGGGGATAGCATATGACAGGGTAGATAGACAAGGATTGTGGAAAGCATTAAGAATATATGGAGAAGATGGGAATTTGTTGAATGCTGTGAAGAGTTTGTATGAGAGTGCTAAAGCTGCAGTGCGTGTGGATGGTGAACTGAGTTAATTTTCTTAATTGAAAGTTGGGTTGAAACAGGGATGTGTCATGTCTCCATGGTTGTTCAATCTGTACATGGATGGGGTTTTAAAAGAGATACAATTTAGGACAGTGGATGTTGGAGTGGCCCTAATGAGAGAGGGAAGTGTTTGGAAACTCCCTGTACTGTTGCTTGCAGATGATACTGTGTTGTTAAGTGAGGACGAAGGCGAGTTGCAGGGCTTTGTGGATGATTTTTTTTTTTATGCTAGGAAGAAGGAACCTAAGACCACGAGCCCGCAATAACCGTTCCTTCCAAGAGAAAAACAAAACACAAGAGAGAGCCAAATTCAAGATCTGATAATTTTGAGATCCCTGGACACACTGCGTTTGAAGGATTGGAGATCATAGCTAGCAGGAAATACAGAGGGAGACAGTTCCAGAGTTGATCTGTTGTATAAATGAAGGACTGGGAGTAATGGTTAACTCTTGCATTTGAGAGTTGAACAGAAAAGGGATGGGAGTTTGCTGCTAGACGGACACTACTTACCCGTCGTAGAGGTGGAGGAATACAAGCAGACATTTCAGAGGAGCAGTGACCATTGAAGCAGTGATAGAAAAGAGATAAAGATGCCACAGTGTGGCGAAGAGACAGAGGTTGAAGGGAGCCAGCAAGAGGAGGAGAGTTAATGAGACGAAAAGTCTTTGACTACACCCTATTAAGAAGAGCTGTATGTGGGGAGCCTCCCCATACATGAGATTTGTACTCTACACAGGGGCGGATAAAACCCTTGTATAGAGTCAACAGTTGTGCAGGGGTAAGGAAGGAAAGGAGTCGGCTTAGCACACCTAATCTCTTGGAAGCAGAGTTTACAAGAGATGTAATATAATCTTTCCAAGAGAAGTCCCGAGTGAAAGAAATGCCAAGCATGTTCAAGTTTGGGAGAGTGTGAGTGAAACGGAATCTAAAAGTGAATGTAGGGAAAAGTAAAGTTATGGTCTTCGAGTGAAGTGAAGTCAGTAAATGTACAGTGAGGTTGGATGAAGAGGAAATGGAAAATGTGAGTACATTTAAGTACCTGGGTTGTGTGATGAGTAAGGATGGCTGTTTGGAGGGTGAAGTGCTTGAAAGGGAACAACAAGGAAAAAAGGTTGCTGGTTTCTTGAAAGCAGTGATAAGAAACAGGGAAGTGAGCATGGAAGTGAAAAAGTTACTAGATGACAGTATTGTGATACCAGCTCTAACGTATGGAAGCGAAGCTTGGACGTTGTTGGAGAGATATAAGTCAAGAGTGAGAACAGTGGAAATGAGTTATTTGAGAGGAGCCAGTGGAGTCACTTGAAGAGACAGACTGATAAATGAGGATGTGAAGGAGCGTTGTTGTGTGGATGTGGATGTGATAGGAAGCGTTAGGAGAAATACACTGAAATGGTTTGGCCATGTGGAGAGGATTGAGAGTGAGAGACTGACGAAGAGAGTGTATGTGAGTAAGGTGGAGGGGGAGAGAGGGGGGGGAGGCCAAGGATGAGATGGAGGGATGGAGTAGAGAGGTATGTGAGAGAGGGGGGGGGTGAAGTGGGAGCAGGTCAGTGAAATGGCGGGGGACAGGGCGACATGGAGGCGATTTGTTTGTGGCCATCCCGTATGGGATTAAGGTGTCTGGCAATAGGTAGATATAGATATATACACAAGTGTGTGTGTGTGTGTGTGTTTGTGTGTGTGTGTGTGTGTGTGTGTGTTTATTATCCTGACTTTCGTTGTATATTCGTATCTATATTTTCTTGGATGAAACTTCCATTGGTGAAAAGGAAGAGGTGGAAGTTTAAATTCTTTTGATCTCCTTTGAATTCGGCACTGTATATAAAACCATGCTGTTAGCGGCTTTGAATTCATTAGTCCTATCTTACCACTGCTCTCCATCCATCCATATAATATCCAGTCCACTACTGACCAATCACTAGACTTCAGCAAGGCTAACTTTATTTTATTAGATAGATTACCCTTCACTTACCTCTGCGTGGTATTGTGTGAACAATAAATCTTATCCAGACCTTACATTTGAACGCTTTAGAGCCACATGCACCTGCAACGACATTATTCACTCAGCGAAAGTAAATCAATTGTTGGCTAAAACCCAATGTAGTTAATAGTTTTGTGGGATATAAGAAACCATTTTCCTTGTCTCTCAGTGTAAAGTAACCTGTAGGCAGCCCTACATTAAGGTAGTGAAAGATAGATGCTTTCATGTATCAAAGAAAGTAAAATGGTTGGTAGGATCCAAGAACAAACAAGAATAATCATTTTAGTAAAAGTATCAGTACAAGAGAGATTGTCCAGGCGCTTGAGAGTGCGAAAGTTGATGTATGTGGAATAACTGAAACGAAATGGAGAGGTGAGAGTGTGAGAGAATGGGAGCATGAATGAGGTATATGTGCAGGAGTAGGTGAGAATGAGATGGCAAAAGAAGGAGTATGTATAGTATGAGTAAAAGATGGAAGAAGAGCATAAGAGAGTATGGATCGGTTGGATCAAGGATTGTGTGGGTAAGATTGAATGTTGGAATACAAATGTGGGCGATTGTGTGTGTGTATGCGCCAATGCAAGAACGTGCAAGCAGAGTGAGAGAAGAGTTCTGGACAAATGTGGAAGTGTGCATGGAAAAGTTTGGAAGGAATAAGACAGTGTTTTTGATCGGTGATATGAATGGTAAAGTAGGGAATGTGCAGGTGGATGGAATAGTTGGTGAGTGGGGTGTGCCTGCTGCGATAGATGAGAATGGCAGTGCGTTAGTGGACATATGTGCTGGGAGGGGGTTGGTGATAGCCAATACCCTCTTCAGGCACAAAATGATCCACAGGTATACATGGCGAGTGATGAGAAGGGTGGGTGGTGAACTGAATGAATGGAAGGCAATAATTGATTATGTGTGTGTGGATGAAAGGATGCGAAAATGTGTAATGGATGCAAGAGCTTATAGAGGTTGGGGGAGTGGACTTTCTGACCACTACTTGCTTGTGGCCAGAATCAAGGTCCATTTAGGATGGAGAAATAGAAGAAGGGAAGGACGGGAAGAAGGAGTATTTGTAAGCAGAGTGGAAAGGTTACAAGAGGATGAGAAAAAGGCAGAGTATAAGAGAGAAGTGGAGGAACGATTGGGTAAATATGAATTAGAGCAAATGGGGGACATGGAAGGTGTGTGCAGGATATTTACGGAAGAAATATGTGCAGCATGTGATGTGGTGTGTGGGATGAAGAGAAGACGGAGGGGTTTGCAAGGAACAGCGTGGTGGAATGAAGAGGTGAGACAGGCTGTGCCACAAAAGAAGAAAGCGTACAATGAATAGATGAGAAATAGGGGAGTGGAAGAAGTTGAGAGGCGGAAGAGAGAGTTATATGTAGAAAGAAAGAGAGAGGTGAAAAGATTATTTAGTGAGAGTAAGAAGAGAGCGGATTAGGAATTTGGAAGGAACTTGAGTGTAAAGTGAAGGGACTGTAAGAAAATGTTCTGGAAAAAGGTGAAAAGAGTAAGACAGGGCGGAAGTGAAGTTAGCAGGGGAGTGAAAGATAAAAATGGTAGATTATTAGTGGAGAAGGGAGAAAAAGTGAGCAGATGGAGAGAACACTTTAAGGAATTGTTGAACATTGAGGATGGAAGAAATGCGAGTATAAGTGGCTGGGGAATGGCTGGGAGAAGGAGGGAGGTGAGAAGACAGGAAGAAATCAGTAGGATAGAAGTTTTGGAAGTAATGAAGAAAGTTAAATTGGGGAAAGCCCCAGGAATTGATGGAGTGTGTGGTGAAATGCTGAAGTATGGGGGAGGGATAGTAGTAGAATGGATGTGGAAGATGTGCAGATTGGCCTGGGAGGAAGGTAGAGTCCCGGAGGATTGGAAGTCAGGTATAATTATTCCCTTGTACAAAGGAAAAAGGGAAAAAGAAGTGTGTGGTAATCATAGGGGCATTTGTCTTCTTAGGATAATAGGAAAAGTGTATGGTAGGATACTTATTGACAGAGTTAGAGAAAGAACAGAGGAATTAGTTGGAGAAGAACAGGGAGGCTTTAGGAAGGGAAGAGGTTGTGTAGATCAGATATTCATTCTTAGATCTTTAGTGGAAAAGTTTCTAGAGAAGGGAAAGAAGTTGCATGCGGCTTTCATGGATTTGGAGAAAGCATATGACAGGGTGGATAGACAAGGATTGTGGAAAGTATTAAGAATATATGGAATAGATGGGAAGTTGTTGAATGCTGTGAAGAGTGTGTATGATGGTGCTAAAGCTGCAGTGCGTATGGATGGTGAACTGAGTGAATTTTTCTCTTTGAAGGTTGGGTTGAAACAGGGATGTGTCATGTCTCCATGGTTGTTCAATCTGTATATGGGTAGGGTAATAAAAGAGGTACAAGGTAGGGTAGTGGATGTTGGAGTGGCCCTGGTTAGAGAGGGTTGTCTTTGGAAACTCCCTGTACTGTTGTTTGAAGATGATACTGTGTTGTTGAGTGAAGACGAAGGAGAGCTGCAAGGGTTGGTGGATGAGTTTGGGAGAGTGTGTAAGAAACGGAATCTAAAGGTGAATGTAGGGAAGAGTAAAGTGATGGTCTTTGAGAGAGGTGAAGTCAGTGAATGTACAGCGAGGTTGGATGGTGAGGAATTGGAAAATGTGAGTTCGTTTAAGTACTTGGGTAGTGTGATGAGTAAGGATGGAGGTTTGGAGAGTGAAGTGCTTGATAGGGTACATCAGGGAAGAAAGGTTG
Source organism: Coenobita brevimanus (assembly GCF_032717465.1). Taxonomy (NCBI): domain Eukaryota; kingdom Metazoa; phylum Arthropoda; class Malacostraca; order Decapoda; family Coenobitidae; genus Coenobita; species Coenobita brevimanus. The sequence continues at coordinate 15,326,929 of NC_136965.1, read as the reverse complement.
CTGGTTTCTTGAAAGCAGTGGTAAGAAACAGGGAAGTGAGCATGGAAGTGAAAAAGTTACTACATGACAGTATTGTGATACCAACTCTAACGTATGGAAGTGAAGCTTGGACGTTGTTGGAAGGACACAAGTCAAGAGTGAGAGCAGTGGAAATGAGTTATTTAAGAGGAGCCTGTGGAGTCACACGGAGAGACAGGCTGACGAATGAGGATATAAAGGAGCGTTGTGGTGTGGATGTGGATGTCATAGGAAGCATTAGGAGGAATACACTGAGGTGGTTTGGCCATGTGGATAGGATGGAAGGTGAAAGACTGACGAAGAGAGTGTATGTGAGTAAGATGGAGGGGGGAAGAGGGAGGGGGAGGCCGAGGATGAGATGGAGGGATGGGGTGGAGAGGTATATGAGAGAGGGGGATGTGAGTTGGGAGGAGGGCAGTGAAATGGCGGGGGGCAGGGCGACGTGGAGGCGATTTGTTTGTGGCCACCCCGAACGGGATTGAGGCGTGTGGCAATAGATAGATAGATAGATCAGTACAATGACCACTGACATGAGCCACACAGTCATTCCTTCACCGTTCACTCCCTCGAATTATTGGCCTCGTCTTACAGAGGAAAAACAGTTCCGCATATCTCCGTATGGCCTAAGTGAATATATAAACCATTTGAGCCAGTGGTGAAATTAATGTCAAAAGAAACAAGAGCACCTGGGGGCCGAATATTGATCGCCCGCCAGAATACGTTGATGGATAAGGTATAACTTACAAATCAAATTTAAAGACAATTCGTAAAATCTACGGAATTAAATCTCAGCGTTTCGCAAAAATCCAATCCATTTTAGAAAATAAATGGCAGTTGGCATTCGGTCGTCTTTTATCAAATCCTCATCAAAAGTAATAGGCTTCTGCACATCCACATAGTTGCTATTTCCTGAGGGTTTGTTGAAATTCGTCCACAACATTTTGAGATATGGTGTGAACACACACACACACACACACACACACACACACACACACACACACACACACACACACACACACACACAAACACACACACACACACACACACACACAACTATATGGCCTCACTAAAGGTAGTCGATAACTAAAACCAAAGTATTTTGACGAAAATCAAAACATCTGAAATATTACGACACTAATTTGACTACTATTTTCCACATGTGTGTAACTACATGAAAAGTTCAGGACGTGGTGTAATAGTTCTGTGGCCAAATGCCATCAATGGGATTATATAGTGAGGTAATGAATGTTCTTAGTTTTATGGCTGTAAAACACCAACTGGAGAACTCGTGTCACTATGGACAGCAGAACACTTTAAACACTTACGACCACACTTCTCAATCAGCAGCTACCCACATATTCCCCACATACCCACCTGATCATCACCTGTTCCTGGAAGAGGTCGGGCAGGCTGGTGTATTCATCTCTTGCGTGGGAGTAACAGTCGAACCCAACTTCTTTCCAGGAGTCAAATAACTGTAATATCAACAGTAATCAGTATTATCATCATAAATATCACTTTCATCAACACCATCAGCGGCTGTTGGCCAAGAAGAATGAGGTATGATAATATTTATCTAGATGTTTGTCGGAAATAGGTACGAAAGCCTGGGAGTGATGAAAGCCTTTTCTCGAAGGCACCAGTATATCAGATCAAATACTAACATACAGCAGTGAAGTCTGGAGATTCTTGAAGGACATCAATGAAAACAGAAGAATGAGAAATGAAACATTTATGTCGGAACTGCTTTTGTAGTGATATGACTGAGTAGATGGACATATGAAATGATTCATGAAGACTGAAGAATAGAGGGGGAAATAAAAAAGGATAAATGAATAAATAAGCACACTGCGGTGGCTCCGGCATGGAGAGTGAGACGGCTAGGAGTGTTCGAGTGAGCTGGTTCGGGGGAGAAAAAGGAGAGGGAGAATGTAGTGGAAGAATAAGGTGTGAGGCTATGAATGGGAAAGAGGTGTGCACTGAGAAGGGTCGTGACTGTTTTCGGTCATTAAATGGTATGAGATCCATTTCTCAAAGCCTCTTCTTACAGGATGTGGCGTTCTGTTGCATTAGACAGGTAGATCTCTATCTGGATAACTGAAAGGTTCAGGTTATGTTTGCCAAAGAGAAACTGGACTATACAAGCAAGAATGTTTCAGAATATGGGAGGCAAATGTACAAGTGGGTGGCGCTCAAAACAGAAGTCAGTTTATTTCTTCTCACCTGTCATTCCAACACTCGTCTAACTGCGCTGCGTCACATAACCTTGAACTAGTGAAAGCTCACTTTGGCACCTCAAATATCCCCCCTCTCCTACTTTCATTTTTAAGTTTTATGTATTCTCAATTGCTGATACGATTATTCAGAATAAATGCTTACTAATAATCAAATGTATGGCTTATGCTTTCCTTCACATGCAGGAGTTTGTAATGGGGGTAAACAACCTACTGACTTTACGATAAATTAGTCTATAAAGAAACCAAACAGCCTGACCAAAAGTAAATTTGCATGATGAAGAAGTGACAAATTATTTTTGAGTTTCTTTTGTGGAAAAAATGGAGGGGAGAGGGGGGAACTTTCTTCTCTGACCAGGCATTTGTCTATTTCCTCTTCCTTCACGAGGACAAACAACAACAACCTGTCTGTAAGACAAGAATCAATACCGTCAGGGCTATAATGGAATTCTGGTATTTGACAAGCATTCCCACTTGGGCATAGAAGCAATGCATTACCAAACATTTATTGATCTTCAACAAACAGGAAGGGTTTAAAAACGCAAGATGACTCGAATGTGCATGCAAATTGCATGTCAAGCACCGGATCCAACTAATGTGCCATAAGGAACGGTTCTAACCCAACAAACCCATACGCAGTATGCTAAGTCAGATAACTGCCTCCAAACATCTGTTTGAGCATCTGCCTATAGCCAGACGTTTTAATCTCACAAGGGGTGACCACAAACATAGCGCTTCCATGTTGCCTTGCCCTCTGCCGTTTGGCTACCCTCCCTCCAACTCACTCCCCCTCTCCCTCATATATCTCTCTCCGCTCCTTTACTCCACCTCATCCTCGCTCTCCTACTCCCCCCTCCACCTCACTCACATACACTCTTCTAGTCAGTCTCTCATTCTCCATGCTCTCCATATGTCCACGCCGTCGCAGTGTATTTCTCTTAATTTCAGTCACATCCCGATCAGCACCAAAAAGCTCCCACTCTTTCTTATTTGTCTGTTTCTGTGTGTAACCCCACATGCTCATCTCAGTTTCCTTTGCTCTCATCTTTGATTTGTGTCCTTCCCACTGGGCCTAAGCTTCACTTCCATAATTTCGAAGGGGATCACAGTATTGTTATGCTGTATTTTTTTTTTTTTACTTCCATATTCACTCCCTTACCAGCAACCTTTCTTCCATTGTGTACCATAACATGAACTTCATCCTCTGAAATTCCTTCCTTACTAATCACACTACATAAATGCACTCACATTCTCCATTTCCTGACCATCCAGTTTCACTTTGTATTCTTTAAATTATTATTATTATTATTATTTACAGAATATGAACAGATGGAGAAAAAAAAAAATCCATACACGGGATTCCAGGTGTCCTCTGTTCATAAAAATCTTTAACAATTGGACTTAAACAGCTGTAGGCTAAGGTTTAGGGGTAAATTTATCTGGAAATGCGAGTTTCGAAGAAAGCAGTTTTAACAATAAATGAATTCTGATAGGCAGAAATCTGCTGCAGTATGGAAATGTGGCCGCCAAATTATAATCGCTTGCCCGTGTAACGTGGGAGAAGGCGTGAAGAGGTGACACACTGGATGAAACTTCGTATGAGCATTTGCCATAAAAGTATCTGTAAAGTAATGCAAGGGAGCCAACATTCTGCCTTACTTGCAGGGGAGGTAGTTCATTTATAACTGCTGGGGTATTTATTATTCGTCCCTTACCGGTAAAACAGAGGGCACTATACATTTGCGCCGTTCCGTCAGTAATTCAGTTCCTCTGCAATTTCGTGTCTGCTCTGTAATTTTTGCAGGCTTAGACAGATTTTGATATAACTTTACACAATTGTTTCCTATACCAAGAGGGTGTGTCACGTGGAAAAACCAGCCATCTACTTCTATGGCCAACTACATATGTATAGTTATCACCCGGTAGAGGACTTTGTATTGCATGGCAATACTGAATGCACTTGTTCATATAGCTTTGTTCTAAATTTTGTCCATTTGTGTTAGTGCAACCTCTTCACATTCATAACATAGCAATATCTGAGCTGAGTGCGAACATGACTTGTATATTATAGCTAACTGCACATCAGTGCAGAAGTTACGGTTTTTATACAATAATTCATGTCCCTTGATGCAGTTTTAGCAAGTAATCGAGCACGAGAGGTTCGTTCGTTCGTATGTTTTTGAAGACTCCAACATGCTTGCATGCGTCAGCCTTGGTCCCTTAATGGCGGTTCTCCATGCTGCTCGATTTCTGGCAACTTCCCTATTCAGTCCCTTATCTCTGAGGTCACACTCAGTGACCTTGTCCAAGGTCTTTCTTAGTCTACCTCTCGCAACCCTACCCCTAACATTAACACTTCTCGTTTTCTGCACCCATTTATTATCGCCAATCCTCTCCACACGCCCAAACCATTTCAATCTACCTCTTCTCATCACATCACCAATACACTCCAAGCCCATCCTACCCCTCAACTCTTCCATCATAAACCTAGACCACTCCATCCAGGCCTCACACTCAGGGACTCACTGCACGTCCACCTAAACATTGTCGTTTCTGTAAGACTGAGCCTGCAACTACCCTCTTCCTTTACTGCTCAAGTCTCACTACCTCACAGCATTTCACTCCTAACCCATGCTGCATACAAAGATCTCGTAGCATGGAGAGAGAGAGAGACTCTCAGTGTCAGGAGAGGCAACAAAGTCCTAAACTTCTTTCAACCACTCCTCACTCTAGCCACAGAACTAGCTCCAGCCCCACCTCCAGTACATAACGTCTCCTAAATAACAGAACTCTTTCACACACTCAAGAGACTCAAGTTCAATCCATTCACGCCTGACAATCTCCACCTACACTCCTCAACACATCGCACACATGAAATCAGCATTATCTCGCAATCTACCTCTAATACCACTACATCTTTAATGTATCCACTTATCACAGACACTGCACAAGATGGAATAACGTCTAGAGCACTTGTGGCAAATCGCACATACCCACTTTCCCTCTTCTTTGACAGTACCACCACCAGCCCTAGGTACCATCACTTTTGTTTTATCTGCATTTACTCTTAAGCCCTTTTGCCCCATACCATCTCCCCACTTCCTAAATCTTTCCTCCACCTCCCTTTCATTCTCTGCAATCAGCACCAAATCATCAGCATACATCTCCCAAGGAAGTCCATTTCTAAAGTCACTTGAGAGGGCTTCAAGTACTATGATAATCAACAAGGGGCACAATAATTGACCCCTGGTGCATATCAACATTCATGGAAAACTCATCACTTTAATCTCCATTCACCCTTAACTGGGTGCGAGCACCCACATATATGGCCATAACCACCCTAACTAGCCACTCCTTGATTCCAAGCTTTCTCATTGCCCACTTCACCACCTCCCCAAGGAATCTGTCAAAGGTCTTCTCAAAAAAAAAAAAAAAAAAAAAAGCACAGCTCCCTTTTGAGTCCAATATATTGTTGAGAAGCAGGATTTACATGGTCAGGTAGTCTGGAGGGTTCTCAGTACTTCTCGTATTTTTATCTGTCACGTGTCAGTGTTGCCAGTTAGCCTGCTATTGTGAAGGGAGTCATGTAAAGTTATGCATGAAATTTCATGCTCTTTTTCTCTATAATGTTTTTATGTGACTGTTAAACTATGTGATTTTATTTCAGTTTGTATGATAAATAATTTAGAGTGTTATGCAGTGTTAGAAAACTCTGGCTATTTTGGACATCATTGATTCGGTAACTGTAGGTGCTACAGTACACTAGAAGCTTTCGAATGAAATTTAAGGCTGCATAAGGAGGTGGAAGAGCCTAGAGGGTCAGTTTCGTTTCAGTTCAGTTTGAGTATAGCTCAGTGTCAGTGCTATTAGTTCAGTCAGTGCTGTTAGATGGTATAGCTCTAATACGTGTGAAGACAGTGAAGTGAAGTTGGCAAGCATTAAGTGTAATTCTTCGGAATATAAAGAAAGCGGACTTAAGAAGCCAGTGCCAGTGTTTATTTACGATGCCTGAGCTGATCTTGTGTGCTGTACACCGAAAGGCTAACCATAGGAAGAACGACTCACTGGGCAACGTCCTTCCTATACCAAAGTTCTGCTGTTGGAGCCTGTAGCAGTGTGGGACGGGGACGTAACAGTGATGTCAGTAGTGTGGACCATTAGAAAAGTTCTGCTGTGAGTCAAACCTTCGACATCGAGGAAGAAGGTGTACAGACAAGAAGCCAGCCTAGGCAGGACGAGGTGTCGTTGGCTGCAATCATTAAGCAATTGCAAGCACAAAGTGTACAACCACAAGCACAAAATGAAGGACAGAAAGAACTCAAAGAACAATCACAGGCACAAAATGAAGGCTAGAAATAACTCTAAGAACAATTATTACAAGCACAAAGTGAACAGACACAGGGATTACAGGACCGACAGAGGGAGTTACAACCGAGTATGCAAGGATAGCTAGATGTTTTCATGGGGGAATTGAAGGAAGAACAACAACAGTTGAAGGAGGAAGTTTATGCTGATCTACAGCAGCAGAAGTATGAGGTAAGCAATAATGTGATGGAGTGTAAACAGCATGTAAACAACCAGTTGAAGCATGTAGATGGCCATTTGAAGATGATCTGAGAACGAATTGAGACTGTAGAGAAATATTGCATTGCTGAGCCTCAGGCTCGAGTACAGGGAGCATAGGAAAAAAATAAACAGTGTATGGTGGATCTTTACGAATCCCAAGCATCTAAAGGTAGCATTATAGGGCTGAATAATCAGAATGCAGAAGCTTTAAGTCCTGGACTTAATTATGATGCCCCAGTTTTTAAGCCTCAAACCAAAATGCAGTGCATGGCTATAATGGGGATACAATTAAAAAAAAACTCTGCAATTTGGTGGCAGAGTATCTTAGTAAGCTTACCGAGTGCAGTTTGAGTTACTTGCAGTTCAGAATGGTTGGGATGATAGGCAGAGGGCAATACAGCTTGCTACTAGCCTCAAGGGTGCAGCAATGGAAATTCTGGGTCAGATGCCAGTGGAGGAGAGGAACAGTTAACAGTCCTTAGCTGCAGTACTGGAGCGCAGATACGGGACCCCATACGAGACTGAGGTTTACAGAGCAAGATTCCGTACCCTTGTACGGGTCACTACAGTAACTTGCTCATGACCCGGAGAGTATGGCATACAAGGCATACCCTGAAGCAGCACCTAACCTGTTGGCTATTGTTCTGAGAGACCAGTTCATCGATGCTATTGGTGATGCAGAGTTGAAAGTGTAAGTGAAGCAGGCACAACCCAGAAGCATACAAGAAACGTTAGCAAGGGCTCTAGAATTTGAGTCCTACATCAGGTCCAGTACGTCCAATTTTCGAGCACGTAGTATTGCAGGATTCAAGGCCAGAAAGGGGCAGATACATGAAGCAAAAAATTTGAAGGAAGATGCTGGTACTGTGAAAAGCCAGGACATAGGAAAGAGGACTGGTACGAGTCGAAAAGAGAACAGGAGAAGACCGGAGGAGGTTGCTGGTTCTGTGGGAAGTCGGGCCACAAGAAAGAGGATTGCTACAAATGGAATAAGAAGCAAGAAGAGACCAGTGCAAGGAAATCAACAATTGCGACAAAAGGATTTTGGACAAGTAGTGAGGTGGGACGCTTCAGTTCTGAGTGTCAAAAGAAGAAAAAAGAGGATAAGAAGAAGGCTGGAGAAGACCAGAAAGAAGTAACCATCAGCCGGCCTTTCCCAAGTAGCCCCACCATCGAGATAATCCAAGAGAACTGCAATTGACAGTTTGAGAGTAGATAGAAAAATAGACGGCAAGGAGTGTCCCCTGGTGATTGATTCAGCCCCAGAGCAGACTTTTGTGAGGCCTGATGTATTACATCATCAGTATCTGCCTGAGTCATTAGAACAAATGTGTGGCATAAATGGGCACCTCACAGAACTGAGGGGATCCTTGGATATCCGGATTTAAGTGGCAGGGCATGAGGCCACGCTTCCAGTCAATGTTCCGAGATGGAGGATCCTTCTTGGTCTGGACTATCTGATGTCCAGGGGATGTGAACTGGACTTCGGCTCCATGAAGCTGAAGGTTCGAGGAAAGTCAATTCCTGTCACGACAGTGAGACATAGGAGTTCTGGTGGCGAAGTGAGGGCGCTCCACAGTACAGTGATACCCCCAAAATCAGAACTATTGCTCCACGTCAAGGTGAGTGGCTCTTTTGACAGCTGTTTAGGGGTAGTGGAGCCTGATATACAGTGCAAGATGAAGGCCAGAGTGAGTAGAACTTTGGTGGAAACAGTTGGAGGTGAAGTTCCGGTTGTGGTGGCCAATTTCTCCCGTGAGCCGCAGAAGATCGACAAGGGAGAAATTGTGGGACTGTGCCAGGCACTGGACCCTGAGTGGCATCAGGGGAGGGCCTGTAAAGGGAGGGTAGTCAAGAAGATTGGTATGTGCCACACCACTTACAAGACCTATTTTCAAGGAGTTGCCAATACCTGGATGACTCACAAGTGTTGAAGTTGAGGCAGCTGCTGACGAAGTTTCGTGATGTCTTCACCACTGGCGACCTAGAGCTGGGGTGCATTGATCCGGTGAAGCATTGTATTGACACCGGGGATCACCACCCAATTAAACAGCCAGCATGGAGGATGGCGCCAGCCCAACGGAAAGAAATGGAGAAGGTGATGGAGAATCTCCAAAGTCAAGGAGTGACAGAAAAGTTCAGCAGTCCTTGGGCATCAGCAGTGGTTCTGGTGAGAAAAAGGATGGCTCAGTTTGGTGTTGTGTAGATTATCGAGTCCTGAATGAAGTGACAGTGCAGGATGCATACCCTTGCCTAGAATTAATGACATGCTGGACGTTCTAACAGGTGCCAAGTGGTTCTCCACCCTAGATATGAAAGCAGGATACCACCAGGTCAAGGTTGCAGGGAAGGACAAGGATAACTCAACTTTTTTGTACGAGTGGGGTTTATGGCAGTTTAAAATGATGCCTTGTGGCCTATGCAGTGCTCCAGCTACTTTTGTGTGTCTCATGGGTCGTGTACTGGAAGGCCTGCACTGGCAGATAGCTCTCATCTATCTAGATGATGTGATTGTGTTTGGAGGGATTTTTGACCAGGAATTTGAGAGGCTGTCAGAGCTGCTCTGGAGGATCCGAGCAGCGCACCTCAAGCTGGACCCCAAGGAAGTACTACTTGTTTCAGAAGGAAGTAAAGTATTGTGGGTCAAGGCGGGGTCTATACTGATCCAGAGAAAGTGGCAGTTGTGTAAAACTGGCCGGTTCCAACTTGTGTGAAGGAGCTACGGAGTGTCCTTGGTTTGTTTACCTACTATCACTATTGTGTCAAGGACTCTCCAACAATTGCTGCATCTCTATACAAGTTCTGGGGAAGAGGCAGAAGTTTACGTGGACTGCAGTGACTCAGAAGGCCTTCGATGATCTCAAGAATGCGTTGGCAAGATCTCCAGTATTGTCATGCCCTGATCAGAGTCAGCCATTCATTTTGGACTGCGATACTAGTGACCATGGTACTGGTAGAATCCTGTCACAGAAGAAGGATGACAAGGAGTATGTGGTGGCGTATTACAGCATGAAGCTCAGCCCACCATAGCAGAACTACTGTGTGACCAGAAAAGAGCTCTTGGCAGTGATCAAGAGCCTTGATTTCTTCCATCACTATTTGTATGGGTCCTACTTCATCATCACGACAGACCATGTAGCACTGAATTGGCTGAAGACATTAAAGAATCCAGAAGAATAACTAACACGCTGGCTTGGGAAGCTGGACCGGCACAACTATGAGGTGCAGCACTGTCCTGGGTGGGTACATGGCAATGCTAACGGACTGAGTCGTCAGCCTTGTGACCCAGAATGCCTGCAGTGTAGTAAAAAAGATCATAGCAAGAAATGCAGCCACACTGCAGTGACAGGGCCAGCATCAGATGAAGAAGACCTGAAGAGGATGCAGTTGGAGGATGTAGATTTAAAACCAGTGCTAGCGTGACTGCAGCAGAAAACAATATAACCATCTTGGGAAGAGGTTTCCAGGTCCAGCCCTGCAACCAGGAGTTCTGGAGTCAGTCGGACCCTCTCCATTTGAACTACGGACTACTGGAATGTCAGTGGGAAATACCTGATGGCTTCAGCAAATATTGGCAACTGGTGGTTCAGAAGAAAATGAGGTCCGAGATCTTGGATGAGTCTCATAACAAGATCACTAGTGGGCACCTGGGAGTGAAGAAAACTCTAAGCCGGTTGCAACAGAGGTTCTACTGGACCGGCATGCATCAGGATGTTGAAGAGTAGTGTCGGGCCCGTGATGTATGCTGTGCCAAGAAGGGACCCAAGAAACGCGGTCGCGCCCCTCTTGAGCTGTACCAAGTGGGTGCACCCGTGGAAAAAGTCGCGATGGACATTGCTGGACCTCTGCCACCCACTGAAAGACGAAACCAGTATATATGTGTCACCATGGACTACTTCACAAAGTGGCCAGAAGCCTGTGCCATTCCAGATCAAGAGGCGGCAACTGTTGCTCAGGTGTTGGTTGACCGTTTTTCTGTTGTTTTGGGATGCCACAGGAGCTACATTCAGACCAGGGTAGAAACATCGAGGTTGCTGTGTTCCGTGAGTGCTGCAAGTTACTGGGAATAAAAAAGACCAGGACGATCCCTCTAAGGCCACAGTCAGATGAGATGGTAGAGAAATTCAGCTGGACCCTGGGACAATAACTGGCCAAGGACTGCATAGAGTGACAAATGGAATGGGACCAGAATTTACCTGTATTGCTGATGGCATATCGGTCTGCATCCCATGAGTCTACCAGCTACACCTCTGCGAAACTGATGCTGAGCCATGAGTTACGTTTACCCGTTGACTTGTTAATGGGAAAACCACCTGGTAGAGAGCTGCCTACAGACACCTCCACCTATGTGAAGCATCTTCTAGAAAGGCTGGCTGCTGTACATCATCAAGTGGGAGAAGCTCTAAAGTTTTCAGGCAAAGTGATGAAATGCAAGTATGATGCCAAGGCAAGTGGGATGAGCTTCAAGGATGGTTGACAATGTTTGGTTATACAATCCTCAGCAGAAGAAGAGACAGTCACCGAACCTGCAGAGCCCATGGGACGGGCCTTACACTGTGTTGGACCGCCTATCAGACGCAACGTTCCAGATTCGGAGAGGCAAGAAATCTTGCCCAAAGATGGTACACATAAATCGTCTGTGGCAGTAGCATGGGCCAGGACAGTAGAGCTGGGACATCTCTGAGGAATCATGCTCTCCTACAGCCAAGGATGCTGAGGAGGAACAAGGAGCTGAAGTACAAGAGGATGGTCACAGTTTTCTGAGGGAGGAAGTGAATCAGGAAGCGGACCAAGCCATTCCAGGAGGAGTGGACTCTGTGGAGGAGTCGGGACATCGTCGGAAATAGCATGGGAGAAGACCAGATAAGTTGAAGGATTATTCTGTGTATAATTTAATGTTTAGTTTGGATAAAGGATTATGTTTGCCTACATTGTGTAGTTTCGTCAGGACGACAAACGACTAGGGAAGCGGTAGTGTTGAGAAACGGGATTTGCTAGTTAGGTAGTCTGGGGGGCTCTCAGTACTTCTTTCATATTTTCCATTATGTGTCAGAGTTGCCAGTTAGCCAGCTATTGTGAGGGGAGTTATTTGGCAAAGTTATGCATTAAATTTTATGCTCCTTCTCTCCATAATGTTTGTATTATTGTGGTAGTTAAACTATGTAATTTTATTTCAGTTTGTATGCTAAATAATTTACAGCGTTATGTACTGTACGAAAACTCTGGGTATTTTGGATGTCTCAGATTTAGTAACTGTAGGTACAGCAGTACACTAGAAGCTTCGAGTGTAATGCAAAGCTAAATAAGGAGGTGGAAGAGCCTAGGGAGTCAGTTTCGTTTCAGTTCAGTTTGAGTATAGTTCAGTGTCAGTTCAGTATATTGTAGTTAATGGGAGAATGGGTGATGAATTGTTAGTGTTACTATTGAAAGAACCGAATGTTGACCAGAATATTCTTTGTCATTAGGATTATTTAATAGTTTGGATGCATGGATGTGAAGAAAGTTTGAGAGATTTCTAGGAATTTCAAATTGACTTACGGATTCAGTAGGTTTAGCCTTTAGGTAAGAGTTATATGCTAAAGAATTTGGAATTGTTGCTTTAGCAGAATTGCTGTTGGCGAGTCCGATCTTTAAATAAATTGTAGACAGGGTATGAAAAATTCCAAACAACTTTGTATTAAGTAACGTGAGATTGGGGAGAAATGATAACAGGGGAGAAGAGAAACTGCCATGGAATATCAGCTAGATGATTTCTAAATCCATCTCAGTCTGCCCTATTAAAGTGCCCTCTGGTCACCCTGCCTGATTCAGAACGGGGAGGTTTTTGTAGGATCAAAGTAGTGACAGCACCTCTATCCTGTACTGATCTAGGTTTTTGGAAGGAAAAGGTACAAAAGATACGAACTGTGATCAAGATAATCTGGTACGATGGTTGGTTGTTTTACCATCTGTATGAGCTTAAACGATTCTTCAAACAACTCACACTCTAGGCCAGTGTCATGAGTCCTAGCAGAATGCAATAACCATTCTTCATATGGACGTTAATATCACTCAACACAAGGGGAATATAAAGGAAGCGAATGATGAGGTGAAAGAGAGAGAAATTGTTCAGGTGCTTGAGGGCGCGAAAGTTGATGTATGCGGAATAACTGAAATGAAATGGAGAGGTGAGAGTGTGACAGAATGGGAGTATGGAAGGGGTATACGTGCAGGAGTAGGTGACAATCAGAGGGCAAAAGAAGAAGTATGTATAGTTGTGAGTAAAAGATGGAAGAAGAGCGTAAGAGAGTATGGATCAGTTGGGTCAAGGATTGTGTGGGTCAGATTGAAAGTTGGAATACAAACGTGGGCGATTGTGTGTGTGTATGCGCTAACGCAAGATCGTGCAAGCAAAGTGGAGAAGAGTTCTGGACAAATGTGGAAGTGTGCATGGAAAAGTTTGGAAGGAATGAGAGAGTGTTTTTGATCGGTGATATGAATGGTAAAGTAGGGAATGTGAAGGTGGATGGAATAGTTGGTGAGTGGGGTGTGCCTGCTGAGACAGATGAGAATGGCAGTGCGTTAGTGGATATTTGTGCTGGGAGGGGGTTGGTGATAGCCAATACCCTCTTCAGGCACAAAATAATCCACGGGTATACATGGCGAGTGATGAAAAGGGTGGGTGGTGAACTGAATGAAAGGAAGGCAATGATTGATTATGTGTGTGTGGATGAAAGGATGCAAAAATGTGTAATGGATGCAAGAGCTTATAGAGGTTGGGGGAGTGGACTTTCTGACCATTACTTTGTGGTGGCCAGAATCAAGGTTCAATTAGGATGGAGAAATAGAGGAAGGGAAGGACGGGATGAAGGAGTATTTGTAAGGAGAGTCGAAAGGTTACAAGAGGATGAGAAAAAGGCAGAGTATAAGAGAGAAGTGGAGGAACGATTGGGCAAATATGAATTAGAGCAGATGGGGGACGTGGAAAGTGTATGCAAGATATTTAGAGAAGAAATATGTGCAGCATGTGATGCGGTGTGTGGGATGAAGAGAAGACGGAGGGGTTTGCAAGGAACAGCGTGGTGGAATGAAGAGGTGAGACAGGCTGTGGAACAAAAGAAGAAAGCATACAATGAATGGATGAGAAATAGGGGCGTGGAAGAAGTTGAGAGGCGGAAGAGAGAGTTATATGTAAAAAGAAAGAGAGAGGTGAAAAGATTAGTAAGAGAGAGTAAGAAGAGAGCGGATGAGGAATTTGGAAGGAACTTGAGTGTAAAGTGGAGGGACTGTAAGAAAATGTTCTGGAATGAGGTGAAAAGAGTAAGACAGGGTGGAAGTGAAGTTGGCAGGGGAGTGAAAAATAAAAATGGTAGATTACTAGTGGAGATGGGAGAAAAAGTGGGCAGATGGAGAGAACACTTTAAGGAATTGTTGAACATAGAGAATGAAAATAATGCGAGTATAAGTGGCTGGGGAATGACTGGGAGAAGGAGGGAGGTGAGAAGACAGGAAGAAATCAATAGGATAAGAGTTGTGGAAGCAATGATGAAAGTTAATTGGGGAAAGCCCCAGGAATTGATGGAATGTGTGGTGAAATGCTGAAGTATGGGGGAGAGATAGCAGTAGAATGGATGTGGAAAATGTGCAGATTGGCCTGGGAGGAAGGTAGAGTCCTGGAGGACTGGAAGTCAGGTATAATTATCCCCTTGTACAAAGGAAAAGGGGAAAAAGAAGTGTGTGGTAATCAGACGGGCATCTGTCTTCTTAGTATAATAGGAAAAGTGTATGGTAGGATACTTATTGACAGAGTTAGAGAAAGAACAGAGGAATTAGTTGGAGAAAAACAGGGAGGCTTTAGGGAGGGAAGAGGTTGTGTAGATCAGATATTCATTCTTAGATCTTTAGTGGAAAAGTTTCTTGAGAAGGGAAAGAAGTTGTATGCGGCCTTCATGGATTTGGAGAAAGCATATGACAGGGTGGATAGACAAGGATTGTGGAAAGTATTAAGAATATATGGAGTAGATGGGAAGTTGTTGAATGCTGTGAAGAGTATGTATGATGGTGCTAAGGCTGCAGTGCGTGTGGATGGTGAACTGAGTGAACTTTCCTATTTGAAGGTTGGGCTGAAACAGGGATGTGTCATGTCTCCAAGGTTGTTCAATCTGTACATGGATGGGGTAATAAAAGAGGCACAAGGTAGGGTAGTGGATGATGGAGTGGCCCTGGTGAGAGAGGGTAGTGTTTGGAAACTCCCTGTACTGTTGTTTGCAGATGATACTGTGTTGCTGAATGAAGATGAAGGAGAGCTACAAGGCTTGGTGGATGAGTTGGGAGAGTGTGTAAGAAACGGAATCTAAAGGTGAATGTAGGGAAGAGTAAAGTGATGGTCTTTGAGAGAGGTGAAGTCAGTGAATGTACAGCGAGGTTGAATGGTGAGGAATTGGAAAATGTGAGTGCGTTTAAGTACTTGGGTAGTGTGATGAGTGAGGATGGAGGTTTGGAGGGTGAAGTGCTTGAAAGGGTACAGCAGGGAAGAAAGTTTGCTGGTTCTTTGAAAGCAGTGATAAGAAGCATGGAAGTGAGCATGGAAGTGAAAAAGTTACTATATGACAGTACTGTGATACCAACTCTAGCCTATGGAAGTGAAGCTTGGACGTTGCTGGAAGGACACAAGTCAAGAGTGAGAGCAGTTGAAATGAGTTATTTAAGAGGAGCCTGTGGAGTCACATGGAGAGACTGGCTGACAAATGAGGATATAAAGGAGAGTTGTGGTGTGGATGTGGATGTAATTGGAAGCATTAGGAGGAATACACTGAAGTGGTTTGGCCATGTGGAGAGGATGGAGGATGAAAGACTGACGAAGAGAGTGTATGTGAGTGAGGTGGAGGGGGGAAGAGGTAGGTGGAGGCCGAGGATGAGATTGAGGGATGGGGTGGAGAGGTATATGAGAGAGGGGTGTGTTAGTTGGGAGCGGGGCAGTGAAATGGCGGGGGACAGGGCGACGTGGAGGCGATTTGTTTTTGGCGACTCCGAACGGGATTGAGGCGTCTGGCAATAGATAGATAGATAGACAATAATTTCAGATGTAAGGATGAGGCTAAGATTGGTCAACTGTTTGGATGTTGTGTCAAATATGCTAGGTTCTGATGAAACATTGAGGGAGCAATAAGCCATACAGATATATATGGTTATATTAAGGTAATTTGTTTTGTATAATGTGAATCAAATTTAGCAGAAATAAAATTGATGATTATGTCCATCGCCTATTCTAATTTAATATAGCAAGAAGTTCCACTTTTGTTATGAGAGTTAGTGAGAAGATGGTTACCAGGAAATCTCTCTGGGGTTAAGTCAGTAGAGAGGGAGAGATTCGGAAGAGGAATAGGGCTAGCAGGGATATAGATTCAAGTAAAAAGTGAACAGAATTTAGACTGTCATGAAGACCACAGATGCTAGTAAAATATAAGGCTGAACTCGCATTTCTCCTCTGATGAGCCTGATTTTTGGTGGCAACAGCCACCGCTAGCACAGTCACTTGATGACGACCAGGAGAGCCCTGTGCTGACGGTCCTACCCAGCCGGTGGTGGAAGTCTGAGGTACAGTCAGGGAACAAACAATCTGAACACAACTGACAGCCTCTGGCAACAACTACTATAGTAAACTCGTAGGTGGTAGTGGAAATGCATGAATGGAGTAGTAGCGTTTGTATTACAGTGTGTGATTGGTCAGTGCATCCCCATCTGTCATTGCCATGTAGTCAAAAGTTGGGGAGGGTTCTGAGTATGAACACGCCATGTGATACCGTATATGTAAAAGATATTTACTCTGTGACACAGGACATATAATACATTAACTATTATACACAACTGGTAATTGATTAGCCGTATTAATTAATATGACTGACAATAATTAGGGTACTATGTAGCTGAAAGTATTTGTGGAGTCAGCAGCATCTGTCTTGGGTGTAGGTTCAATATGAGATCGAAGCCTCAAATCCTTGAATAATTCGTAAATATTATTGAGTCAAATCATCATCATCATTATAGTAATCTTTATCCGGACCTCCTTTCCCATTCTAGGGCAGGATGAGGAGCTCCAGCGTCCAGAGAGCCAAAGTTCGTCCAATTCAATGGGGCATGTTTTCATTCACTCATCATTCAAGCCCACGGAATCCTAGCTCCATCTGATAGGCCAAAAAATTTTACCACGTTCTGTAGCTTCATATATAATTAGCCGTAGATCTATCAAGTGAAGTACGTAATTCATTAGCCTGTTCTTTTCTATACTGTACTAACGAATATGTAATTGAAAGACGACGTTGCTGCTAATAATCTTTATGACTCTGTTACGTTCTGAGTCAGTAAAAGGATCCTCCCATGAACGTTGATGGAGCTCATTGAGTACCATCCCTTACCGTGCTTGGGGTCGGAGGAACCGTGTACACATGCATTATTTATTAGTTTCTTCATTCATCTGCTAATGAAAAAATTCTATGCAATTACTAAACAGATGTTCGCTCCATCCATGATAACAAGAGATTACCCCCTGATCAGACAGATATTGTGATACTCAAAACATTCCTCTTCGGTGATGTCCGTCACACGATTTCCCTCTTGAGCTGAGTTCGTGAGTTGGTAGGGTGAAATATACTCTTTTCAAAGGCACTTCTGTTGTGAACTAGCATGACACGAGCAATACAACCGTTACAAGCTAGCCTATCACGAACAATTATTCCCACATTCTCTTCCCTCACCTAGCCTAACCTTCCACACTACCAACATGTCAAGATGATGCCTAACATCCAGTTCAGTCACAGAAGCTGCAGGTTGAGGCAATGATCTGTTGCTCTACCATTTAAATCAGGGATATTCTAACGAATCCTTTTTGGGGCGAATGCATTTTCAAGGTAGTGCAAATGTTCCCACTCAGAGGTTACATGTTACCAGGTAATACCTGTTATACACATTATAATAATTCATCACAAAGACCTGGTAAATATCTTAGCATTTTATATTTGCTAACGCTATACGATTCAAGTTCATTTATAGGGCATTTTTTTCTATATTTATGGTTAACTCCTTCACTGCGAGTTTTCTTCCTGTGATGTGTTTGGTGTCAGAGTAAATTACTCTAGTCACGTGCAGTAAAGCCTTGAACACTAATTGAATGGTGATAAAATCTTGAGAATGTTACTGAAATTACAATAATTCCATTTAGCACACACAATGCCTTTCCAAATAAAACGTATATTTGTGATGCATTAAGCTGAGTAAAAGTTCCACACACAGGTTACAGTATATTCTTTTTCATCTCAGGCAATTTCACTTCTATAAAATATAAAAAAAAAAAAATTACATTCATAACATCTTCTCCATAGGGTATTTCTAAGTTTATAATTGAAATATCAAATGGTTTAACATAATACAATGCTTAACGGTAGACGATTTTGCTGATACTTTCAAAAAGTCTGCCTTCAAAATAGAATATCCAAAGAATAAGGGTGATAAGTATGAGGTTCTCAACAGATGAGTATATCCAATGATACAGTAATGAGTTGCAATATTATACATGACATACTATTTAGAAATGGCATTTTTTCTTCAAACATTTATTAACCCCCTCAGGCACAGTCACATGAATTGCATTCCTAAGCACAAAACAAAATTCACCAAAAATTAAGTTTGGGGGCAATTTGCGTCAAATTTTGATGCATTATAGTGAGCGCATCGCATTCCCGTGGTAAGGCATTGGCAACACTGAACTGCTTCATAGGGCCCAGCACCCAACAATAAACCTCAGTCTCTTCCAAGAAGCCAGGTGGTAGGCTGTGTCGCGTGTGCTGTCCCTTTAAACTCCTACTAATTCTCCCCCTCCCACCCCAGCTGAAGCCCTTATGGACTCAGTGTGATAATCCACTATTTGTGAGCATATTTGTATGTGATATTGTCGATGGAACATACGCGTGTTCACTGTAGCGGGGTTTCACCTCTCAGCCTCCCCTAGGCCCTATGGCGTGAGTACAAATACGTATATAATGATGCCAATGCCTAAACTGTATTTTGTGTGAAAGATATTGTGGCTGGCTTGGTGAAATAATGGAACTAGTAAGCGTTATGGACGCCATAAACCATAATGTGGAATGGGGCAGGCATCATGTATGCTTTATAGCCAGAAAGAGATAATTAGAGGTGTTTAGGGATGGAATTATTGTGATTCTGATAGTGAAAATGCGTAGGGAATTGTGTGAAATATACATCACACATGCAGCGAGTGTCCATGAAGGAGTGTGGTGCATGCCAATACAATAGCGTTGCATCGTACTCTACCAG
Source organism: Coenobita brevimanus (assembly GCF_032717465.1). Lineage (NCBI taxonomy): Eukaryota > Metazoa > Arthropoda > Malacostraca > Decapoda > Coenobitidae > Coenobita > Coenobita brevimanus. Next base: position 15,307,802 of record NC_136965.1, on the reverse strand, counting down.
CGAAGGATGCTGCATCACAGTCACGTTGAACTGTAGTAAGGAAGGGAATATTTGCGGAGGTTGGGGTGGAATCCTTGTGGCAGTCATGTATTTGTGAATGATATAGCGTGAAGTGTAAATGAAATGTGCCACATATCCTCGTGACGGCATAAGTTATGGTGCATAGCATAGGTTAGCAATACCATAACGGCAGGTGTCCTCAGGAGATAGGGACGCCTAGGAACGATGGACATCATTGAATCGGTACTGTACCTTGGTCTGACATTTAGTGATAACTTATACTTTATGTAAAATATACGTAAACTGTGTTGCCAGTGTTTGTTTAGGTGCGTAGCGTAGGTGAGCAATACTTTAGCGGAAGGTGTGTGGGGAAAGGTAATGATGCCAAGGAATGACAGACGTCATTGAACAGGTACTGTACCTTGGACTGACATTTAGTGATAACTTATACTCATGCTGTATGTAGAATGTACATGAACTGTGCTGCGAGTGTTCGTTTAGGCGCGTAGCACAGGTGAGCAATACTTTAGCGGCAGGTGTGCCAGGAAAGGTAACGATACCAAGGAACGACGGACATCATTGAACAGGTACTGTACCTTGGTGTGACAATTAGTGATAACTTATACTGTATGTAGAATGTACATGAACTGTGCCGCGATTGTTCATATAGGTGCGTAGCATAGGTGAGTGATACTTTAGCGGAAGGTGTGCCGGGAAAGGCAACGACACCAAGGAATGATGGATGCCATTGAACAGGTACTGTACCTTGATCTGACATTTAGTGATAACTTATACTGAATGTAGAATGTATGTGAACTGTGCCGTGAGTGTTTGTTTAGGTGCGTAGCGTAGGTGAGCGATACTTTAGCGGCAGGTGTGCCGGGAAAGGCAACGATGCCAAGGAACAATGGGTGTCATTGAACAGGTACTGTAACTTGGTCTGACATTTAGTGACAACTTATTCTGTATGTAGAATGTACGTGAACTGTGCCGCTAGTGTTCGTTTAGGTGCGTAGCATAGGAGAGTGATACTTTAGCAGCAGGTGTGCTGGGAAAGGTAACGATGCCAAGGAACGATGGACGTCATTGAACAGGTACCTTACCTAGGTCCAACATTTAGCGATAACTTATACTGTATGTAGAATGTACGTGAACTATGCCGCAAATGTTCATTTAGGTGCGTAGTGCAGGTGGGCAATACTTTAGCGGCAGGTGTGGTGTGAAAGGTAATGATGCCAAGGAACAAGGGACGTCAGTGGACAGGTACTGTACCTTGCTGAAACAATTGTTGAAATTTATGATTTTTATCTAAAATGTTTGTGATATGTGCCACGAGTGTTCATGGAAAATATTGTATCATTTGTTGGGGGAATGTTTGGGGAAGGATGGAAAAGTATGTCTGCATATATATATATATATATATATGTGTGTGTGTGTGTGTGTGTGTGTGTAATTCACCGGGTCGGTCAGGATCACTTGATGGTCGTGATCGTCAGCTTTTACCCTCCCGGAAGGGAGCTGAGAGCTCATGTAGTCCGATCTTAGGGCAAGGCTGTGACCTTCACACACGCACACACCTGTCCCCTTGCTCAAGGGGGACAGTAACCACCCACTTCGTCAGTGAAACTTTTCACAACCTGAGCAAGGCGCGAACTCCCGTCCACCAGTTGGCAAGCGAGAACGTTACCACTGCACCAGTGAGCGGTGTTAATGTGTGTGTGTGTGTGTGTGTGTGTGTGTGTGTGTGTGTGTGTCTGTGTGTGTGTGTGAGGGAGTATATCAGATGTGGGGGGAACCTTTATATAGTGTGAGGGAGTATATCATGTGTGTGGTGAAACTTAGGAGAAGGAAGGCCGAACAATAATATAAATAAATAAAAAATTTATGTATATATATATATAAATATAAATATATATATATATATATATATATATATATATATATATATATATATGTTACATATATGGCACACACCCATGGACACCAGTGGACAGTTAAGAGACCGTGAAAAGACACTGAAAAGTTATGCTTTATGTGAGCTATTCATAAATGGTGCTGCAATTTGCCTTACGGAAAGACATAACATGACTTATGTAGTGCTGCTCTCAATGGAAGGTGTTGCGTGGCAGTGAATAATATCTCTTGTTTTTCAGCTGCGAACCTAAAAACCTCATACTTGACTTTCTCTGTCAGTGCTTGCCAACATGGAGAAGAAAGGTTTGTCTTCTGACGAGTGGCAAAAGGTTTTCTTCAAGGAGGAGACCGTGAGCAAAGCAGATGACGAGCTGAGCAACGTTTCAAGTGAGGAGGACTGGGACAATGTCTAAGAGCATTCCCCTCAGGCGGCTCTGCCCACACCTGTACCACGACGGGAACAGACACCACCACCACCAGTGTCAGGACTATCGGCCCAGCCATCGTCTTCATTTGGACGACAGGCATCACCTTTGCTTGAACCTCTCATTCCTACAGCCATCGCGGCCTCTCCACCTCAAGCCTCCAGTTCCACCTTGGCCAAGCCTATGTTACCGGTAGCAGGGCCTAGTTATGCGACACTGGCACCTGCATGGGTGCAGCATCTGCGGTGCAACTGGTGCAGGAAGCGACTGTGTTGTCGTCCCCTGCCAGGTCGACAAGGGTGCTGTCTCTGACAGCATTCATCCCCCCCAACGTTTTCCAGCAACAGGAGACAGTCTCGTCGTCATCATCATTGGAGCCATCACCACCTTGACGAGGCTGGCCTGGTCCACGGCCCAGCTATAGGGGACAGGCAAGGGGTGTCTGAAGAGGCACAAGGGTGTTGATACGCTGACCCACTGCCACCACTGCGGGAGGTGTTGCCTCAACGGATCCAGGGTGGAGCATTGGCCCTTTCACACCACCTAATGTGCCCTTCACAGGATCCCCAGGAATGAAGGTGGATCCTCCAACAACTCCTCTCAAGTTCTTCCAGCTGTTCTTCACCAGGGAGTTGTTGACGTATTTCACCCACGAGACCAACAGCTACGCATCATTCCTGGGGACTGCATTGGATGCATGGTTCATCTGCAATGAAAAGGAGATGGCCAAGTTCCTGGGGCTGTACTTTTCATGGGGGTGATAAATTTGCCGACCATCAGGCATTACTGGATGAGATCCCGTCTCCACAGTTGCCCCCTGTTCACGCAAGTGATGAGCGGGAGGCATTTCATGGCAATCCTGAAACACTTCCATGCCTTCAACTCACTTGTGATACCCCAGGAAAAATCACAACCGGCTCATCAGGGTTTGCATGGTGATGGAGTAACTCCTTCAGCGGTTCCAGAACACCTACTTACCCGAGGAGCACCTCAGCCTGGACAAGGGCTTGCTGGCGTGGAAGGGGCGCCTAAGCTTCTGCGTGTACAACCCCATGAAGCCCTCAAAATATTCCATCAAGCTTTATATCCTGGCTGAGGCTTCCTCGGGTTACATCTGGAATTCTGAGGTGTATACAGGACAAAAAAACTGCTGGAGACCACTGTGTGGAGCCTCATAGAACCGCTGAAGGAGCAGGGATACAAGTTTACATGGACAACTATTATAACTCTGTATCCCTGTGCGAATGCCTCTTCAGTGCAGGAACCTACATATGTGGGACCCTACGTCTGACAGGAGGAGCACCAAAGCAGCTGCAGGACATTGCAAGGACCCAGAACCTGCCAGAGGGGAGCATGACAGCAATGCACAAGGACAACGTGATGGTGTTCCTGTGGAAGGACAAGCGCATTGTCAGCATGGTCTCCACCTGCCACAGCACAAGCACAGTCCAGAAGCATGTTCGAGGGAAGACCAGGGCTCCTGATGGGAGGAGAACCTATGTCCAGAAGACCGTGGACAAGCCCGTCATGGTGGATGACCACAATCGACACATGGGTGGGGTAGACCACTTCGACCAGATGGTCCAGTACTACTCCATCCAGCGGCAGACCGTGAAATGGACCAAGAAGATCACCTTCTATTTCATCCACATGGCCATTTTCAATGCGTTCACCCTGTACAAGAAGTGCTCACGAGGGTCAGTCAGTCTGCTTGAATTCATGGAGGAGATAGTGGACAAGCTCCTCTACTATGATGAAGCAGAGTGGCCCGCATCAGGGGACGTCATCCACCACGCCCCTGACCTTTCAACCCAACAGCCAGCAGGACATCCAGCACCTGCAGCACCTGCTGCAGCACCAGCACAGGTGCCAAGACCATCGGCTCCTGCACCAACACCAGCGTCTCCAGGAGGAAGGCCAGCACAGGAGTCAGTGCCATCGTCGCCTGCAGGACCAGCACAGGTGCTGAGAGAACCGTCACCAGTTCCTGGTCCGTTGGGGAACCTGCTGCCACTGCCATGCCCAGGCCTACAGTTACACCTCCAGGACTACAGGATCGGGGAATACCAGGAGGACATCCAACCAAGCTTCGTTGCTTCATCAACGACAGAGTGCGGTTGGATAACACACTAGGGGAGAGGATCCCCAACCGGAGGAGGCTGTGGTGCACCCTGTGTTCCCTGGCGAAGATGAGGAGGGTCACAAGTCACATGTGTCCTGTTTGTGATCTGGCACTTTGCATGGGTGATTGCTTCAAAAGGTTCCATGCCTAGCAAAGTATTCCCTAGTGGAGCCTCCACACACACACACACACACACTACATAACTCCTCATCTTCCAGTCTCAGAAGGTCCTACCAGTCCATCAACACCCCTGGAGGAAGTGAGTTCTCCGAATTTTCTTGATATGTATATTGACCTTTTATCAGTACCGCTATAATTTTCAGACAAATAACCTTTTTCTCCTACATATTACACATATGACAGAAAGTAAAGCTACATTAGCAGTAAGTAGAAAAAAGTAGTGTTCATGTGTCGTAGGTTATAACCATTAAAAAAAAACAACCCTGGAAGATTTTACAGCCTGGACATAAAAAAAAAAAAAAAAAAAAAAAAACTTGGGGAGCATAGTCTTTAGGCAAAGGGGGGGGAACACTGTTCTTTTTTCACTTGCGGTAAAAATAGGTAGCGACCAGAAGAGTAATCTACCTTTGTCGTCCTATTACTCGAAAACTATTGGGCACATCGATTTTCTGTAAGAACCATGATAAAGAGCAGTAAATTCTACATAAGTTCATTACCAGGTTATAAGCCTTTGGGAGCATTATTGGTAGGAAAAGTCAGGGGAACAGACTTCGTTTTTTTCCACACTTCCGGTAAAAGTCAAAAGCGCTCGGAGGCATAATCTCACTTTGTTGGCCAATTACTCGAAAACTGTTGGGCATATCGATTTTCTGTAAGAACCATGATAAAGAGCAGTAAATTCTACATAAGTTCATTACCAGAATATTAGCCTTTGGGAGCATTTTCTGTTGGAAAAGTCGGTGGAATAGACTTTGTTTTTTTCCTCGCTTCCGGTAAAGTTGAAAGCGCTCTGAGGAGTAATCTCACTTTGTCGGATAATTACTCGAAAACCATTGGACGTATCGATTTCCTGTAAGAACCATGATAAAGAGCAGTAAACTCTACGTATGTACAAAACATAACAATGTAATATCTATGATAAGAATTCGTTGTTACATAGGCGGGAATATAACGAATACTGTGCGCGCATCACGAAAGTGACGCACAGACGTGAGTACACAGTCGTTTTTGGCGATTTACTCGAAAACTATGAGGTGTATCAAAACCAGATGTGTTCATTAGAAAGCTCGTGAAATTCTGCACAATATTATGCAATCAAAACATAAGGTGTGCACGAAAAGTTCAGAATGAGAGCTCCCTGAAATTGTTTAAAAAATGGCTTTCAGTTTTTGGCTATTTTCTCAAAAACTACAAATCGTATCACAACCAGATTTGTTTCTTAAGAAAACTAATGACACTCTCTATCAAAACTTCTAAAAACATTTTTCTGTATGATGGAAAGCATTCGAATGGTGATGTTGGAAAGTGAAAGTGATGTAGCAAAATGTTTATTCACGGACGCCTAATGTGTTGTTTTATTTGTGTTTTCCTGTTTTTGTTGTTGTGCTTATCAGCTAGAACAAACATCGACGAATAAGATGAGATACGTGTCATGGCAGTATATTGATGTTTGGGTGGTGAAAATAAGGCAAGAATATGTGCTATTTGCTGCGCACGGGCATCTGGGCCTGGCGGCCAGGTGGATAAAATCATGCGCCGGAAAGCTTTAACAAAGCTTATCGTGTGCGAGAAGATTAATACCAAAGTGCTCGAAACATTTATGTCGCTTAAAGTTTCGAAAAACATTATCTTGGAAACCTAGGTATCGTTTGACCATTGCCTGGTGGTATGCCCACTTTCGCTCCATGCACCTCGGCAGCACCAGCTGTCAAAATGAGCTCGGCTAAGATTGCTCAATGCTTACACATTGTGGGTATGACTGGCCTGACGCCTTCAGAAACATCACGGGAGCTAGGAATATCACACACAGCAGTATATAAATGGTTAAGAAGATGGGATGAGGAAGAACGTCTTGATAATCGACCATAGTCAGGAGGCCCCAGAGAAATTACACCAGCTCATGATGAAGCTATACTTGAAGCAGCAGTAGCAGACTTCACGAATGCAGTCGCCATCATGGAACAGCTGGGGCTCGACATAACTTCAAGGACAGTTAGGAAAAACTACATTTTTCTGGTATACATCATCGGAAGCCTGCTATCAAAGAAAAGCCCAGTGAGACAAATAGGGAACACCCACTTCACTTTGCCCAAATGTATGCTGACGAGAGACTGAATTTCTTAGGGCGTGTCATTTGGAGCGATGACAAGTCCTGTTCAACATCACATGGGAAACTTCATTGTTAGTGCAGAAATAATGGAAGGTAAGACTGTATGACTAAGATATCTAATGATGAGACTGCAAACTGTTACATGGTTTGTAATTCAGTTAATCCTTTGTCTTCATCTACAAGAATATTATTTAATCAGTGTCTGTGCTTATCAAGGATATTAGTTTGCTCTGTAAAACACACACACACACACACACACACACACACACACACACACACACACACTGCCCTTATCTTTCCTTCCATGCTCCTACCCTTCTCTGTATCTCTTAACTACAGAACAAGTAAATATTAAAACATGCATTGTACCGTGACTGTAAGGAAAGTGTCTCTCCTACTGACTGTCCATCCGTTTATTACTCTTCATGTTTTATGCATCATAGTTGTATACAGAATCGCAGAATAGCCCATTAATATATAAATCATGAACTAGGCATGCCCGCTCCAACATCTCCGAGGTGGCCAGGAACGGTCACGTCACTGCCAGCTTATGGGGCTGGATCTACTTGCATGAGGTAGGTGAGCTGGTTGACATCGAGGGTTGCCTAACTACAGACACAAGCACAGAAATACTTGACGTAGTAATGCTCCCTGCATTGCAGACCTATGCTCTACCCTACCAGGAGAGGATTCTCTTTATGCAGGACAACTGCCCCATACACACGGCTAGGACTGTCGACGATGGCTTCAAAATCAGAGGAATGTAGAAATCCTTGACTGCCCGACCAAAGCATGTGATTTTAATCCACTTAAAAATATGTGGGCAAATATTGTTAATATGTGGAAGCCAGCACAAGAACGAACATCACATGAACTAGTGCTGCACACCAATAGAGCATGGTAAGTCCTGAGGAGGAAGTCTGCACTGGTGTGACTTCTTTTCCCGAACGGCTGAGGGACGCAAATGAGAAGTGCGCAGGCTAGACTGGCCGCTGAGTACATGAAGGAAATATGAGCTTGAGAGCATGGCAAAGTTTGTGTGCATATTTAAGTGTCTGTATGTAGGAGTGTGATTAGTTATGACTGAGTTAAAATTAACCATGTCATGAAATTTTAAACAAATTTACAAGTGAATAAACATCCCCTTTACCATAACGATAAATCCAAATGAAGGCCAACAGTGAACTGTAGTTATATGATGGATCACAGTAGGTCATAAAACAATAATCCGAGATATATCTCACCATAAGAAATCGGAAACCAATGTTGTAATAATAAAGGTATACCACGATTACAATGTCTATGCAGAGGATTGAAGGCTCGGCAACATAACCGTGTGGAGTAGTTTAAAATTTGTTGTTTGTTATCCGCATAACTCCCTGCAAACTGCTGCTGGACGTTTATCACATTATCAATACAACCGGTGTAGGAAGGCAATAATTCCTAATAAATACCAGTGCGAATCCTTTTTATGATTCTACTGCACCTGCTCTATCCTCGGATACAAGTGAACGCACACCCCTCCAGTCTGTTCAATGGGTGGAAAAGGCTTACTAGCTTCATATTACCTCAACCTGTTATGGTATGAAAAGAAGTGATCTCTCATGTCTAGGAGCCATAGACGTAATTTTCATGAACATAAACTAACAGATTCAAACATAAGGCAAAGCGGTGATGATAATTATTACATCAGTTTAAAAAAATAGTTACAAGAAAATAAGCTAAACAGAAAAGTCATGTATGATACAATAGCTCATTACTGTATCATTGGAAATACTCGTCTGTTCTGAACCTTATCCTTATCACCTTTAATCCTTGAGTAGTCCTTATTGAGGGCAGATTGTTCCAAAGTATCAGCAAAATCGTATATTAAACAATTTGATGTTGCACCTGTAAATGCAAAAATACATAACAGCGAAGATGCTACGAATGTAAAGGTTTTTTAATGTTATTTTATACGAGTGAATTCGCCCGAAGCAAACTAGAATATACTGCGTCACAAATGCACCACAAATTTACTTTTTAACTGGAGACATTGTGTGTACTAAACAGAATTACTATAATTTCAGTACTATTCTCAAGGTTACGTCACCATTCATTTAGTGTTTAGGGCACTACTGCACGTGACTAGAATAATTTACTCTGACACCAAACACATCACAGGAAGAAAATCCGTAGCGGAGTTAACCATAAATATGCAAAGATGCCCTGTAAATGAACCAGAATCGTGTGGAGTTAGCAAGTATAAAAAGCTAAGATATCTACCAGGTCTTTGCGATGAATTATTATAATGTGTATAACTGGTATTACCTGATAACATGTTACCTCTGAGTGGGGACATTTGCACTACCTTGAAAATGCACTTACCCCAAAAAGGTTTCATTAGAATATCCCTGATTTAAACCGTGGAGCAACAGATCATTGCTTCAACCTGCAGCTTCTGTAACTGAAGTGGATGTTAGGCATCATCTTGACATGTTGGTAGTGTGAAAGGTTGGGCTAGGTGAGGGAAGAGAATGCGGGAGTAAAGAGCTCGTGTGAGCCTAGCCTGTAAGGGTTGCGTGTCAGGCTAGTTCAGTGGACAGGTTGTAGGGCAATTCAGTCGCGACAAAAGTGCCTTTGAACAGACTATATTTCACCCAACCAACTCACCAGCTCAACTCGAGGGGGAAACCTTGTAACGGACATCACCGAAGAGGAATGTTTTGAGTATCAGAATATCTGTCTGATCAGGAGCAATCTCTTGTTATCATGGATGGAGCGAACATCTGTTTAGTAATTGCACAGAATTTTTTCATTAGCAGCTGAATGAAGAAACTAATAAATAATGCGTGTGTACACGGTTCCTCCCACCCTCAGCACGGTAACGGATGGCGCTCAATGAAGCCCCGTCCACGTTCATGGGAGGATCCTTTTATTGACTCCGAACGTAGAACGTTTTATTGACTCAACACGTAACAAAGTCATAAACATTATTAGCTGCAACGTCGTCTTCAATTACATATAGTTAAATAAACCATACAAACGAACACTCTAATAAATTATGTATTTCGCCTGATAATATTCATGAATAACGCATGGATTTAAAGCTTCGGTCTAATATTGAACCTAAACTCAAGACAGATGCTGTTAACTCCACAAATACGTTCAGCTGCACCTTGCTCTAATTGTCAGTCATATTAATTAATACAGCTAATCAATTACCAGTTGTCTGTAATAGTTAAGATATGTCATGTAACACGGGGTGAAGATCTATTACATCTACCATATATCGTATCCATACTCAGAACCCTCTCCAATATTTGCCTACATGACAATGGCAAACTGAGATGTGCTGACCGGTCACACACTATGATTTTTTTTTTTCCTATCGACCATTGGGGTCGAAACCTCAGGTCATTAAGGCTAATATATATATATATATATATATATATATATATATATATATATATATGTATATATATATATATATACAAATATATATTTTATATACATACATACATACACACAAACATCCATGCACATAGACACACAGTCATACACACATACAGATGTACAATCTCCAGCAAAAATTGAGCGACCGGCTTGACGAGCAGGTTGGTAAATGTGGCACCGCCGCACCCCCAATTTCACCAACCCCCTCCCTCGTTCCCATTCATTTGTCTACCCTCCACCTTCCCCACATCCAAGGGCAAGAGAGTAAGGCCTTGTCACATTGTCTCAACCACTCTTAGGAAATAATGGTTTTGTTATGATAACGAATAAAAACACATTACACAGTGTTTTACTCCATAGTATATATATATATATATATATATATATATATATATATATATATATATATATATATCTATATATATATATATATATATATATATATATATATTATTTTTTCATCTTTAAGTTTTATTACTTTTTATTTATTTTTATCTTTTTTGAATGACATTATTTATTAGAGAAAAATAAATCTAGTCTAGAAACCCTAAAACTAATAACCTAACAGAATTTATGATTCAAACGTTACCCCTCTGTTTATGCATTTCCACTACCACCTACGTGTTTCCTATGGGAATTGTTGCCAGAGGCTTTCAATTGTGTCGAGATTCTTCTCCGGCTGTACAACTGGCTACAGTGAAAGTGATACACTTTTGTCAGGGTTTTGGAAGGTTGCGACTTATGGCAACCCCTACTGTGGCATATTCTTTTATGAATGAAGCTCCCATCCCTCTTTAGAAGGACTTGTAACACAGATGGTGATTGGCTGACACACAAGTGTCTACTTCTGCTATATATATTTACACTCTGCATCTTGAATATTCTTCCATTCCATAGTTTACGTGTGTGACCTAACACTGAATTACATACCTCATAACATAAAATTAATTCAACGGAAATTTTTATAGCAAATGTGACAAATTCAACACTGAAAATAAAAAATCATTGGCACCTGCAGCATCCACCTCGTAAGCTCATGATCAGCAGCTCAAAGTATGAAGCCTCGTACAGTGTAGCTGTTGAATTCATAATTGTGATAGTTCTTCAATGAAAATTTAGCAAGGATTTTGTATGCAAAGATATGCAGCTCTGTGGAAAATCAGATGAATTACATAAATTCCTCTGAGATTGCACACGAAAAAGGAAAGTATGTGCTGTAATATCAACAAATCGATGAGGCATCCTGATGGTGCATAAAGAGCATGCACAGGCATTTACACACACACACACACACACACACACACACACACACACATGCGCGCGCGCCTCTGATGTTATTCCACATTTGTCCTTAGATCAGCTTCTTTCAAAAACTATGTTGGAGTCGTAGGCATTAGTGTATCATTAAATAAATGTTAAATTGTCATAAGTGAAGACATCTTGTCCTGTATGTCTGTCGGTCAAGTATTATACAATATTCAATTGAGTGTGTCAGTCAAGTGTTACTCAATATTCTGTGTAGCTTATTTATTTATCATTATGTTCCATGTCCATTCCTTTTTCCCCCTGTTTTCCTGTTTTCTGTACTCCCACGTTCTAGTATTCCTCTGACGCTTCATACTCTGCTCTGCACCCACAGACAGTTATTGTCCTCCGTGTTTACCTCTCATGACGCTTCAACTCTTCATTAACCCGCCCCGTCCCGACGACGTATGGGTACGTCACCACGATTTGCATTTGCCAGTCCCGGCGACGTACCAGTACGTCGTGCAATTGCAAGGTACCTAATTTGCACAATTTTCAATTTTCGCACATGATTTTTCGTATGTATACACGGGACACCTTCCTCTATTCCTGTACAAGATACCAAGCAGGGACAATGCCTTACACTGCATAACCTCCCCCCTCCCCCCCTCACGCCATTGTCTTGGCAAAGGACCTGTTACCAGTGACCTGGCTAGTAAAGTTATTCAGGGCCAGAGTGATTCCCCAATCGATGACAATGTGGAGGACAATGTTTACATAGCATTAGAAGAAGAAACAGCCAGAAATAATGATCAGGTAGTGTGGCAAAAATAGGTCAGGTATGGTGATTAGTTAGTGAGTGAAACAATGCTTATAATGCCTTTATTACTGCTTGAAAACCAATATACTGTCATACTACATATACATTCGTACCAAGTAAATAAGTAAATACCGTTTATGAGTGGATAAAATAGTTACCCTCCCATAGAACTCGTTTTCTTTGGTGCCAGCATGTTAGAAAACCCACTCAGGTAAGGAGGAACTCCTACCTGGATTGGGCACTTTAAACCTCAGGTGAGCGATTTCTTTATGAATTTTCGATGTTTCTCACCAAAAGCGAAGGTTTTAGCCAAAAAAAAAAAAAATCGAAAATACCTCGGGACTGGGGGATGTCGGAGGTGCGGAAAACCTCGGGACGTGACGGGTTAAATTGGGATATTGTATATTTTCCTCCTGTTTTTATTTCTGTAATATTAATTTATTCTTACGTTTAACTAATTGTAGGGAGAGGTACTCTTAGCTGAGCGGTGAAGATTTCTTTGCCATCTACCACTGATAAATTTATTATTTGAAAACATTCTAACACCTGAGAACTGTTATTGAAATGCTTTGAGTGCGTGGGGGGGTCAGTCAATGTTTGGTTGCTGCATTTTCTGATGGCCAATTTACTGCTTTGAAACATCTTGATTTAAGAAATAAGCAGGAACTCGAAATATTGTGTTTGGTGGCAAGTAGCCTTATTGGCACCACAATATCGTCTGTCCAACAACAGTTACGAATTTTACCATGCACCCTGAGGCATGAAACTCCATACCCATTTCAAGATTCTATCAGGAAAATATCGTGTGATTTTCATTAAATGTACAGCATCTGTGATGCATGGATAATGTTAGCAACATTAGATCCCCGATTGTCCAATCGTATCCCTACTCTTACGTTGGCGTTCAAATTATCTTTATATTATTAAAGTCGCTTTCTCTGTTTGCGCGAGTGTCCCCGTGTGTGTGAGAGAAGCTGCAAGTCAACATGTGGAGATCCAAGTTTGGTCCCTGGGTGGGTAGCCTGGTGGGCAGGGGTGGGTGTGGTGGGTGCGTTGGTTGGGTGGGCAAATGGGCTTGCTGGGGTGGATGGGTGAGATTGGTGAGTGTGCTGGGCCAAATGGGTTGGTTGGGCAAGGTAGCTGGGTTACGCAGTGATGTGGGTATGGCTTGGTGAATGCACGTGTAGGTCCCCGGAGATGAAGGCAAGAGTTGGCCTTCTTACACTGGATGAGATATTTGGGTGGGATGGTTGCCTAGTTGGTGGTGGGGGGGGTAGTTGCGGGAAAAAAAAGTCTATGGAGTAAATTGGCCCATAGATGAAATGGGTCCATGGCGATGTGTCCGTGAAGGAAGAGGGTCCAAGTGGAAACAAAGGTCCAAAAGTTATAAAAGGTCCGTGAAGGAAGTAGGTTCGTGGTTAAAAATAGGTTCATTTGGGGATCTGGTGCGTCTTCATAACAAGAAGGTAGGTCAGAGGAGAAAAAAAAAAAAAAGATAGGGCCGTGTAGAATACAAGAACTTAGAAGGAAAACAGGTCCATATGAAAAATAGGTCCATGAGGAGCACTGGTCACACGAGGGAAAGGATGTCCATGGTGGAAAAATACATCCATGTTGGACAATAGGTCCAAGGAAGAAAGTTGGGCCATCAAGTAAAGTAGGTCTGATGAAGACCACTGATTAGGTAAGCTAGATCAGTATGGAGTAAAATGGGTCCATGAGAAAAATACGTGCTTGGGAAGCTAGGTCCAGAAGGGGAATATTAGGTGATGTGGTAAAAACGTTCAGTAGGAGAAAGATCCATGGTAGACAGTAGGTCCATGGAGACAAAAAAGTCTATGGGAAAAGCACATCCATGGAGGAAAATAGGTTTATCAGGCAAAAACAGGTTCAAGAGGGATAGGGGTCCTGTGGGGAAAATGGATCGAAGGGGGAATGTAAGTCCATAGAGAAACATGGGTCAGTGGAACAGAAACAATCCCATGGTAGAGAATAGGTAGGGGGAGAGATGACTCCTACAGACTGTGTCTGGAGACGGGCTTATGTATTGGTGGGGTCAGAAGACTGTATCTACTGGCTCAGTTAATGGAAACTCCAGTTAACCCAACAACTGCGACATTAGGTTTCCTAGGCTACCCCCCCTCCCTGAGCAAGAAAAGCAAAAATTTTTTTTCCTCAACAATAATTTTGGCTCATATGTAATGAAAGAGTGCATGAGAAAGTACAGAAAAAACAAATATGAGTTCATTATTTGCCTTAGTTCAGCCGTGGTGAAGTAAAGAGAACATGTGGGAGGAATATGTAGCGTGCCCATAAAAAAAAAAAAAAAAAAGTTTGCTCATATGATGTACGTAGCAGCTACAAGTTTTCCGTTATATAGAGCGCGTCGCAGCTATTGGGTTAATTACTGCTAACATACAAACATTATTGACTGCTGCTCGTTATAATACCAATATTATATTAAGATATTGTTACGGAACAGAGAAAGATAATGTACACATTAAGTGAGAATACTAAGAGTCACTACTGTCCCGTAAAGTTCCAGGTTCAAAACAAAAGAGTTAGGTAAAATAACAAGTTAAAGTTTAATGCTCAAACTAACAACAAAACATTCAGGACTCATAAGGATAATGTAATGGCAAAAAACAGGTTAAATATATGGTTAACTGCAATAGCCTCTATTAACACGAAATTAGCATGAGTAAATTTATCTAAGTCAGCCCTGATAAAATGAAAATACACTGGGTAATGCTCAGTTAATGCAAGATAAATAATTACAGATACAAACTATTATTACCACTGGCTGACAAAATGAATTACAAAAACTTTTCTAGGCCTACAAATCAACACCTTATGCTATACAGTACAAGAACAAAATGCAATAATATCTACAACGATTTATGTAACAATATTTGTTCCTTCCTATTCTAGGATCACCTGGCAGATTTTATGAAAATGTAATATTATTAGAAAAATGTATAATCCACACACGTTCATAAACTACTGGACGAACTTTGTCATATTAGGTTATAGTAGGAAGCCGTAAGTGAGACCCACTGTTGGGGCATATGTTTGTGTAATGAATTCTACCGGGCCATACAAAATACAAAACATGTATCATGATTGCCCTTTGATATACTGTATAGTGCAAATATTATACTATGTAATGATAGTCATACACATTTTCTAATTACTGAATGGTGTATGTTTTGACACTTTGACCAGTATAACTATCAGTCTAGTGTTACAAAATATTCTTTTATTACCATAATATTATGTTTGTCCTACCCTCCTCAGACTCACCTTATTCCCAATCTTCCTGTGCAAATTAAACATAGTCGACAGGTTTTGCTGAGTAGAGGACTTCTTTAATTGTAACTGGTTAGTTTTATTAATGATCGTATAATGTCATGATAAACTGACACCTAGTATCAGCAATAAATTTTATTAGCAGACCAAGGTCCAAACTCACTCATTTCTTCTTCCTCCCTTTTAAAAAGTAATGTACCATTTTTAACAAGCATACTGTAAATAGGATGAAGGTAAGCATATCCATAGAAAGCACATTGAACTAACTTCGTTACGGCTAATCCCGGTTGTAAAAAGATTTTTTTTTTTTTTATGCTACTGTACAGTTTATTCAAACACTTGTATTAGCCTTAACACTCCGCTTTGGTTCTCGATGATGTTCTGCACCCGTTGTGTTAAGGAGGCAATGTGATTATATTCAAGTTGAGGTTTCCTTCTCATCACTTTCCACACGTTTCACCCTGTGATTCATTAATTGCTATGATCCCACAAGTTGACAATGTTTTCTCAGATATTTTCAAGGGCCACAATTTGCTGGGCCAGCCCAGTACTTGTATGTCTGGCTGTTCCTCAAATCACCTTATAACATGAGTAGGAAAAGGACAACAAACATAGAAAAGAGCTATTTCAGCCGTTTTGACATTTAAAATGTGAAAAGGAATAATCAAAAATAGTAAGACTGATAATCATTCACAAAATTATGTTAAAAAAAAAAAAATGAAAAAAGAGGGGGGTGGAAAGGTCACTAAAACAGATTTAAGTAACAATGAGATACTGCAGATGAAGTGTTGTTTAGATATGGGTTATGGGTCTTTAGATATGGGTCAGAGGAGTAGACTGTAGCACCAGTCGAGCAGGGCAGTACTCTCAAGGTGGGTGGAAAGCTGATGACAGGGAGAGCTGGAGCTCCTGTTTCATCAGCCCTCGGGACTAGTTCCTGACCACCCCCCTTTGCCGAACTTTTTCAGTGTCTCAGTAACACAGAAAGTAGGCCAGCATGCTCTCTAATACATGTTTCTCTAACTGTCAGCACCAAACTATATGCACAGTACACATTACACTTCCTTTTCAAAAATTAAAAATTAAATGGCGGATATTAATGATGCCTTGGAGTCCCTGGGGATGGGGACCATAAATGCGCCCGCCATCTGCCCCTCTCCTGGTGACGACTCAAAGAGCTGCCTGGAACCACTGTCTAACTCACTTCCTCTTCATTTCTGAAGCATTCGCGGCCTTTCCTCTAACTTCCTCTCTGTTGAACATCACCTCTCCTCCTCTAAACCTCACCTTCTCTTCCTTACTAAGACTCAGTTGTCTGAGGCAACTGACAGCAAACCATTTTCTGTATCCTCCTACTTTCTCTCGTTTCGTTTCGTTTCGTTTTTAAGGCTCCAACATGCTTGCATGTGTCGGCCTTGGTCAACTAATGGCGGCTCTCCACGCTGCACGATCCATTGCAGCCTCCCTGTTCAGTCCCTTAACCCTCAGGTCACACTTAATGACCTCGTCCCATGTTTTTCTCGGTCTACCCCTCATAACCCCACCCCCAATATTAACACTTCTCACCTTCCTCACCCAATTATCATCCCCCATCCTCTCCACATGTCCAAAGCACCTCAATCTACCTCTCCTCATCACAACACCAATACACCCCAGTCCCATCCTACCTCTCAACTCTTCCATTGTAAACCCAGCCCCTCCAGGCCTTGGACGCAGGGACGCACTGCACATCCACCTAATCATTGTCATTTCTGTACGTCTGAGCCGGCGAATGTCTTCCTCCTTCACCGCCCAGGTCTCACTGCCGTACAGCATTACACTCCTAACACATGCTGCATACAAAGACCCCTTAGCACGTAGGGAGAGCCCTCTCAATGTCAGGAGAGGCAAGAGCTCCCTGAATTTCTTCCAACCACTTCTCACCCTAGCCACAGAGCTAGCTCCAGCCCCACCTCCAGCACACAACATGTCTCCCAAATAACAAAACTCTTTCACACACTCAAGAGATTCACCAGCAAGTTCAATCCTTTCACGTCTGACGATCTCCACCTGCTCACCCCGGCACGCCGTACACATAAAATCAGCATTATCTCGCAGTCTACCTCTGATACCACTACATCTCTTATGCACCCATTTATCACATACACCGCACAAGATGGAATTACTTCCCACGCCCTTGTGGCAAACTGCACATGGTCACTCTCCCTCATCTTTGACAGTACCGCCACCAACCCTAGATATCATCACTTTTGTTTTATCTGCATTTACCCTTAATCCCTTTTGCCCCATACCATCTCTCCACTTCCTAAACCTTTCCTCCGCCTCCCTTTCATTCTCTGCAATCAACACCAAATCATCAGCATACAACAACTCCCACGGGAGTCCGTTTCTAAAGCCACGTGAAAGGGCTTCAAGTACCATGATAAACAACATGGGGCTCAAAACTGACCCCTGATGCACACCAACATTCACGGAAAACTCATCACTCAAATCTCCATTCACTCTCACCTGGGTGTGAGCACCCACATACATGGCCATAACCACCCTAACCAGCCACTCCTCCAAGCCAAGCTTTCTCATTGTCCACTTCACCACCTCTCGAGGGACTCTGTCAAAGGCCTTTTCCAAATCAACAAAAACAAAATAAAGATCCCTTCTCCTACCAATATATTTTTCCTGAAGCTGTCGAACAATGAATATGGCATCAGTGGTCCCCCTACCTGGCATAAACCCAAACTGCATCTCATCAATATTCACTCTTTCTCTAATCATACCTTCTAAAACTCTCTC
This sequence comes from Coenobita brevimanus, assembly GCF_032717465.1. Lineage (NCBI taxonomy): Eukaryota > Metazoa > Arthropoda > Malacostraca > Decapoda > Coenobitidae > Coenobita > Coenobita brevimanus. The sequence goes on along the minus strand of NC_136965.1, from coordinate 15,289,452 downwards.
CATTACCTTCATTATCTGATCTAAAAGCTTTATACCTCTATAATTTCCTCTTTCCAGGGCATCACCCTTCCCTTTATACACATTTACAATTACACTCTTCAGCCAATCATCTGGGACAACACACTCATAAATAATCCTATTTATCAGGTCAGTGACTAAACTCACCCCTATATCGCCTGAGGCCTTCAACATTTCGGCAGTCAACCCAGACACACCTGCTGCCTTCCCCACCCTCATCCTGCCTAATGCCTCACTCACAGTAGCAGTACTCATTAAAGCCAAAGGTGGTTGTTGTGTATATGTATGCAACAACTTATCTTGCTCTCGTGTTCCTGAACTCGATTCTTCTGAATTCTCAACTCTCTGGCTTCAGCTCTCCTGTCATTCTCTGACTTAATATATCTGCACTGTTTACTTATCCCCTATTTCTATTGACTATCGAAAATTCTTTGACTGTCTTACTTCTACGATGGAACACAGTCTGTCCATTTTTCCTTTCTCTGAAATCTCCATTCTAGGAGATTTCAGTGTTCACCACCACCTTTGGCTCTCCTCTCCTTTCACTGATCCACCTGATGAACAAGCCTACATCTTTTCTATCCTTAATGACCTAGAGCAGCTTGTACAGCACCCTACCCGTATCCCTGACTGCCTAGGAGAGAGCTCTAACATACTTGACCTCTTCCTTACAACTAATCCTTCTGCTTACATTGTTAATCTTTCCTCTCTGTTGGGCTCCTCTGATCACAACCTTATTACCTTAACCTGTCCTAACGCTCCAGTATGGCCTGTGGACCCTCCAAAGAAACGTCGACTGTGGCACGGTGGACCTGCGGATACGGAGGCCCTCAGGCAGTCCTTCTTTGATTTTCCCTGGAATAATTATTGCTTCAGTGGCCGGGAGCCATCTGAGTGTGCCTTGTGCATTACGGAGGTTATTCTCTCGGGCACGGAAACATGCATTCCTTTCTCATATCCTTTGACTAATGCAAGAATGCCTTGGTTTAATCAAAATTGTTCTAATGCTATCTGCAACATGGAGAGGGCCTTTACAAGGTACCAGAGCCAACTCACCCCTGAATCACATCTTTTATAAGTTTCTGCCCAGAATTGTGCTAAGTCTGTTCTTCGCTCGGCTGAGAATAATTTCATCCATACTAAATGCTCTCAACTCTCCAACTCGAATTCTTCCCGCTCCTTCTGGCACCTTGCCAAAAACCTTTCTAACAACTTTACCTCATCATCCTTCCCTCCTCTTTTCTACTCTGATGACTCTGTAGCTATTTCTTCTACTGATAGAGCAGATCTCTTCGCTCAGACTTTCTCCTCCAATTCCACCTTAGACGATTCTGGTGCTGTTCCTCCATCACTTCTTTCCTCTGACTTTCTCATGGCTGGCATTAAAATTTCTTTAGCTGATGTATTTTCTGCCATCACAGGCCTCAATTCTAACAAGGCATAAGGTCCTGATGGGGTCCCTTCTGTTGTCCTCAAGAACTGTGCTTCTGTGCTTACACCCTGCCTTGGTAAACTCTTTCACCATTGTCTTTCAACTTGTATCTTTCCTTCTTGCTGGAAGTTTGCTCTCATTCAGCCAGTCCCAAAGAAGGGTGACCATTCCCAACCCTCCAACTATCGTCCAATTGCATTAGCATCCTGTGTCTCGAAAGTTTTCGAGTCTATTCTTAACAAAAATTTTAAAGCATCTTTCCTATCACAACCTTCTTTCTGATCGTCAGTATGGGTACCGTCAGGGATGCTCCACTGGCGATCTTCTCACCTACCTTTCAGACTCCTGGTCATCCTCCTTTCAGGACTTCGACAAAATCTTTGCCATCGCATTTGACATCTCAAAGCTTTCGATTGAGTCGGGCATAAATCTTTAATTTCCAAACTGCCCTCTTACGGTTTTTATCTTTCTATCTATGCCTTCATCTACAGCTTCCTTTCTGGTCGTTCTATAGATGCTGTTGTAGACGGCCATTGTTCCTCTCCTAGATCTATCAACAGTGGTGTTCCTTAGGGCTCTGTCCTATCACCAACTCTCATCCATTTATGGATCAATGATCTTGTAAGCTGTACATCTAACCCTATCCACTCATACGCTGATGATTCCACCCTTCACCATTCCATTCGGTTCCCGCAACGTCCATCCCAGCAGTTACTTCAACAAACAAGGGATGAGGCTATGGCATACCTAATGTCTTACTTGGTTCGTATCTCTGACTGGGGTGAAAGTAATCTTGTTGTTTTTAATGCCTCAAAGACTCAGTTTTTGCACCTATGAACCCGACAGAATCTTCCACAGGAGTACCCAGTAATGTTTAATAATATCCAACTGAAGCCTGCATCATCTTTGAACATTTTGGGGGTTTCATTCACTCGGAACTTATCTTGGAAAGATCATATTACATCTCTTGTAAAATCAGCTTGCAAGAGATTAGATGTGCTAAGCTGACTCCGTACCTTCTTTATCCCTGCACAGTTGTTGACTTTATACATGGGTTTTATTCGCCCCTGTGTAGAGTACAACTCTCATGTGTGGGAATGCTCCCCACATAAAGCTCTTCTCAATAGGGTGGAGTCAAAGGCTTTTCGTCTCATCAGCTCTCCTCCTCTTACTGGCTCCTTTCAACCGCTGTCTCTTCGACGCACTGTTGCCTCTTTATCTCGTTTCTATCGCTACTTCCATGGTCACTCCTCCTCTGAACTGTCTGCTTGGATCCCTCCACATCTATGACGGGCACATAGCTCCCATCTAGCAACAAACTCATCCCTTTTCTTTCCAACTCTCTAATGGAAGAGTTAACATTTACTCCCAGTCCTTGAATTATGTAACAGATCAACTCTGCAACTGTCTCCCTCTGTCTGTATTTCCTACTTCCTATGAACTCCAGTCTTTCAAATGCAGTGTGTCCAGGCATCTCGAAATGAACAAATCTTGAATTTGGCTCATTTTATATTGTTTTTATTTTCTTTTTTCTTGGAAGGAATTGTTTACAGGCTCCTAGCCTTTGGTTCTTTCTTACTCACAAAAAATATATATATATATATATATATATTATATATATATATATATATATATATATATATATATATATATATATAGTGAGTCAAGCTATCTGTCACAAATCAAAATCGCGACATTACCCTTTTGTGAGAAGCCACGAACTATTAGTGGAAAACTCACTGTTTATCGTTCAGTTAACTGCTCATTCGGACGGAAGCTTTGTCAAATCAATTTTTCAGTGTCATACGTTATCGTCTTTGGGTGAGACATTAGTGCTTCCGCCGAGCGATTTGTTTGGGCGCGTTTCGCTCACTTGACCATTAGATAAATGCGGCCTACTGCTCCCTTTTGTTCCCACGACTTACTCAGTCTAGTTGTGGCTTTGACGGAGAGAGGTCCTGTGCTCCAGAAGTGTGAGAGGTCAGCTAGCACCCAAGCTCCACAGAGTACAGTTTCTCCAAACTCCCACCCCTTGGTGATACAAAGCATTCATCGTTCAGTATTTCCTTTTGTTTTCCTAGTCTTAAGAGTTTAATTAAGGTGTTTTTTTCTAGGCGTAAGTATTTAGCTTTTGTGTGAGTGAGTGAGTGCGTCTCATTGATTTGATTTGAAATGTAACGTTAAATTTATTTTTTTGTAATCAATAAATTTAACAGTTCTTTTCCTTGAGCTTAATGTAAAGTAAAATCTTGTTTCATTTCTCCAAATTAAGCTTATTTCCCACATAGCTCCTAGCTCGCATAGACGTTTTACTATTCATAACTGGTACTTAGACCAGTCTTGTTGTATTAACTTAAAATCCGTTGTGCCAGGAGTTAAGCATCGGCAAGAACCTGATGTTAGTATTAGTTATTTATTGTCAGGGGTGAAGTAACTTTCTCCAGAGGCTAACAGTACTAATTCAGCAATTGTGAGTAATTAGTCTCTGCTGTGTACTGTTGAGAAAGTTTATAAATTCTCGTTCTCAGAGAATCGTGCACAAGCCAGCGTAAAGTAATCGTTGCTTGATGTAGCAAGACAATCATTGTCTCTGCTCTTCAATATTATTGAATATTAATATCAATTAAATAATATTTAAGCATTTATTTTAAAAATACCGTGATATTTTAAAAACCCCGTGACAATTGGCGACCTCATTCCAGGATATTAACTCCTAGCTCTAAAGCTATTCACGAGATAGTGCTCACTCATTCATATTTAGGTATTTATAATTAAAGTTTATAGACACAAGTTTACTGGTGTTTACCGTTAATTTAGCAAGTGAATTTTGCTTTATCAATCCATAGAGTACTTAACTCTAGTTTATTCTTGGTAACGCCAGACGATTTTATTCGCTCCTGGGAAGTCGCCGTACCCATTGTGTTTATTATTGAGTCTTCCCAGTCATTTACATTTTTGATTTATTCTTTGCCAGTTAACTAGATAAGACTGGTCACCACTAGCTTGTGTCTGTACTCTTTACTTGTGTCATTAGTATTCGTCGCTAAGCAGTCAGTACTCAATTTCGGTTTGCTTAATAAATTAGCGCCATGGCTACTACTGTATTTTTACAGGAAGCCAAAGATATGGGTCTTTCGGACCCAACCGAAATTAAAGAGTATAGACTCTCACGGCATAATCAGGAGCAGCAGCGCGAGAATGATGCCCGTGAAGAGCGTAAGATTCAGCGCGAATATGAGCGAGAACAGCGTGCATATGAACAAAGAGCAGCGTGAGAAAGAGCGCGAATACGAGCGGGAACAACGGGAATACGAGCGAGAACAGCGTGAGGAACGAGAGAGAGAACGAGAACACGAACGTGCCGAGCGAGAAGCACGCGAAAAACATGAACTTGAAATGATGAAGCTCAAGCGAGATTCCTTGTCTTCAGACACGTCTGGTGCAGTTGGTCCAAGCTCCACGAGCGTTCCCCCTGCACATGTCCTGGCGACCCCACGCATCAAGCTTCCTTCATACAAGGAAAGCGAGCGAATCGAGCCGTACATAGCTCGTTTTGAGGACATGGCAGACATGTATCAACTGGATGAGGCAGCTAAGCGGATCAAATTTCTTAGTTTATTTGAGGGCCCTGCCCTCGATATTCTCCACAGAATTCGTGGAGACAATCTCACATATGAGATGATGAAAGCTGCACTCATTAAGGCGTATGGTCTCACAGTAGACGACGCCAAAGTTCAGTTCATGTGAGCTCGTCTCCAAGACAAGGAGACAGCTGTTCAGTTCCTTGATCGTCTCACAGCTTACTTAAATGAGTGGATGGAGAAAGATGAAACTCCTTCCACACGTGAGGGGATAATTGACCTTATGCTGCATACACAGCTAGAGAGGTCGTGGCCTGCTGAGCTCATAGCACAGCTTAAGATCTGCCAGGTATAAGATGCCAGCCAAATGGCAGAGAAGGCTGACACATTCTTTACTGCATACGGGTATCAAGCTCGTAAGCAAAACACCTGGAGCAGAAAAGATACTGCCAAGTCTGGGAAGCCGTCTCAGACTGAATCCCAGCACCAAGGCCGTTCTCAGAGTAATGGCCAAGGTCCAAAACCACAGAAGGACCAGGGGCAAAATACACAGCAGCCTGCTTGGAAGCGGTACAACAAGCACCCCAACCAGCAGCAGTTCCCCAAGCAGCAGCAGCAGCAATACAAGGACAAGCCACGTAACCCTCAGTCAGGTCAATTAGTGTATCGGAGGCAGGAGGCAAATGCAGCCTTCATTCCACAAGTACCCGGTGGTGCCATCTCTACCAGTACAGGTACTTCCCAACAGTTCACAAGTCCCCCTCCGACCATGAACTCTCCTCAGACACCTAGTTCCCAGGGCGCCACGTTTGCTGCATCGGTTGTTCCGCAGTCTCATGAATGCCTGGCTGCTACCTCCTCAGACCCTTCCACCAACAACACCGCCTTTCTTGTTCAGCCAGGGTCTGTAGGAGGTGTTTCTGTAAATTTCCTGAGGGACAATGGTTCCTCAGGTTGCTCTGTTAAGCAGAGTTTAGTTCGGTCTGATGAGTATACAGGTCGACAGATCCAAGTTAGACTTATTGATGGATCAGTGAGATTGTTCCCTGAGGCACGTATCCAGGTGGCATCTCCATTTTATACTGGTACGACACTTGCAGTTGTCATGCCAGAACCTCTATTTGACCTCATATTAGGCAACATCGCTGGCATCAAAAATAGTTGTGCCGTAGATGTTGCTACTCAGACTTCGGCTGCTGCAATAACACAAGCCATGGCCAAGGCTCCAAATCGCGTCACTCAGTTGACTGTCGCAACGCCGCAAGATCTGATTCGTAGTCAAGATGTTGTCCAAGAGCAACAGACTGACTCGACACTTGCCTCAGTGCGCAAGAAGCTGGAGGGTAAAATGATCAAGTATTCACGGGGAGGACAAGCCAGGTTCCTTCGTAAGCGAGGACGGCTGTACCGTGAGTCACAGACACCCCAGGGTGAGGTTCGACTGCAGTTTGTCGTTCCTGCAAAATATCGCCGAGCAGTGTTTGAATTAGGTCACTGTTCAGCGATGGGAGGTCACATGGGTCAAAAGAAGACCTCTGACCGCATCCATGCTGACTTTTTCTGGCCAGGAATGGGACAGGAAATAACAAGGCTCGTACGTTCCTGTGATGTGTGTCAGTGTACCACTGACCGGGGACGTGTCCGTCCTGCGCCATTGAAGCCAATGCCCATAATCTCTGAACCGTTCGAGAGAGTAGCAGTTGACATAGTTGGGCCAATCTCTCCTAGGGCTAGTGATGGATCAAAGTATATCCTCACTATAGTTGATCTCAGCACACGGTGGCCTGAAGCCGTGGCCCTTAAGAATATAGAGGCCGTCACTGTTGCTGAGGCATTAATTGAAGTGTTCTGTCGTGTAGGTATCCCTAAGGAGGTCTTGAGCGACCGGGGTTCGCAGTTCACTTCGGCAATGATGAACAAAACATTCAGGTTGCTGTCCATCTGAGGCTTACGAACTACGCCGTATCATCCCATGTGTAACGGGTTGTGTGAGAGGTTCAATGGAAATCTCAAGAAGATGTTGAGGCGCATGACCGCCGAACAGCCAAAGGAATGGCTGCAGTTCATTGCTCCTCTTCTATTTGCTTATCGAGAAGCCCCACAGCATTCATTGAAATTCTCACCCTTTGAACTGGTGTATGGGAGGTCGGTCCGGGGCCCACTTCAAGTCCTTCGTGAGTTATGGGACGATGAAGAACCCGACCCTGAAGTCAAGACCACCTACACCTACGTCCTTGATTTGGCTGACCGCCTCCAGTCGACGTGCGAGTTAGCTAAGGAAGAACTGATCAAGGCGTGTGAAGTTCAAAAGGCTTATTACGATAAGAAGGCAAAGCTTCGGAAGTTTAGTCCAGGCGATAAATGCTTGGTATTACTCCCCACTGCCCAGAACAAGTTGTTGGCGCAGTGGAAGGGTCCATTCGATGTAGTAGAGCGCATTTCAGATCTCAGCTACATAATACAGATGGGGAATCTTCGTAAAAGGTTCCACATTAACATGTTGAAGGCTTATCATGAGTCAGACCCCGAGGAGACTAGCCTACGAGTAGCTGATGATAGTGACCAGCCACTGGAAGAAACCGGGGCAGCTGCGGTGATCCCAGCTGATGACCATGATGGCGAGCCCTTAACCGCTCAGTCCCATCAGGAAGAGACTGTCGGAGATGTTTTACTTAACCCTGACTTAGCAGTAGGGGACCAAAATGCCTTATGGTCACTGCTCTGTCAGTATGCTGATGTATTCTCAGACCAACCTAGACTTGCAAAGGTTGCGTGTCATAAAATTGAGTTGACCAGCAATGCTCCTATAAAGGTTAAGCCTTTTCCGATTCCCATGGTACTACAGGGTGCAGTAGATAAGGAAATTGCTGACATGGAGACTGCAGGCATTATCGAAAAGTCCTCATCTCCTTACTGTAGTCCGATGGTAGTAGTCCGCAAGAAAGATGGTGGAGTCAGGATTTGTGGTGACTATAGAAGGCTCAATGCAATCACCAAAGTGGATGCTGAGCCAATGGGTGACCATATTGCCATCTTCTCCAAGCTGGCAGGGTCACGATATTTCACGAAGCTCGACCTAGCGAAGGGATTCTTCCAGATTCCCCTTCATCCTGAGAGTCGTCAGTTCACTGCCTTTGCTACTCCTAGGGGGTTGTACCAGTATAAAGTCCTCCCATTTGGACTTACCAATTCCCCAGCAGTATTCAATCGTGCCATGAGACAAGTGCTCCATGGTATTGTAGGAGTAGAGATGTTCGTTGACAATGTCCTCGTTCATTCTGCCACATCGGAGGAGCACCTCAGACTCTTGGAAATTGTCTTCAGTAGACTCCAGAGTTTCAACATGACTGTGAAGCCTAGCAAATGCAAGATTGCTCACAGTGAGGTGGAGTTCCTCGGTCATATTGTTGGCAACAATCACTGCAGGTGTCAGGGTGACAAGATCAGGAAGGTTAAAGAAGCCCCGAGACCCGTGACCAAGAAACAGGTTAGGGCATTTCCTGGCCTAGTGGGATGTTATAGGAGTTTTATTCCCAACTTTGCTCTCATTGCCCAACCATTGTACGAAGTGCTACGGAAATATGCTCCAAACACCATTGAATGGGGAGAAGCGCAAGAGAGATCTTTTGCCACCCTCAAGAATATGTTGTGCAAGGAGCCTATCTTGCAGTTGCCTGATTCCAGCAAACCTTTCATACTGCGCACTGATGCTTCACAAGATGGAGTAGGTGCCGTATTGATGCAGGAATCGGAAGGTGGAATCTTCCCAGTGGCATACCACAGCCGTAGGCTAAAACCCGCCGAGAGGAATTATAGTACTGTTGAGAAGGAACTCTTGGCTGTGGTTGATGGTGTTAAAAAATATTATTATTATTTATTTGGGGCATCATTTGTTCTGGAAACTGACCATATGCCACTCACTAGTCTTAGCACGACCAAGACGGCTAATGCAAGATTGACACGCTGGACACTGTATTTACAGCAGTTTAACCTTGTTGTGAGATACATCAAGGGAAGTGATAACGTAGATGCAGACCTGATGTCTCGCCTACTAACTGCTGACTAACATGGGCAGTTGTTGTATGCTGGGTTCCGTGATAGGCATCCTCAGAGATTTGAGTAATCCAAGGACCAGCCTGGTTCCCAGTCAAAAGTGTAGACCTGACGTCTCACTTGTTGGCCCCACAGGACACAGTATGTCCAGGGCCTGTACATACACGTGTACTGTAGGTTAAGGGGGAAGTGAGAATTCCGCAGAGGCGACTTGAGGCTATGGAAGACCCAAGTTTGCACAAGGATTCTCAGCTCCCTGATACTAATATAAGTACTGTAGGTTAAGGGGGAAGTTCGAGAGAGAACTCCGCAGAGGCGACTTGAGGCTATGGAAGACCCAAGTTTGCACAAGGATCCTCAGCTCCCCGATACTAATATAAGTACTGTAGGTTAAGGGGGAAGTTCGAGAGAGAACTCCGCAGAGGCGACTTGAGGCTATGGAAGACCCAAGTTTGCACAAGGATTCTCAGCTCCCCGATACTAATATAAGTACTGTAGGTTAAGGGGGAAGTGAGAATTCCGCAGAGGCGACTTGAGGCTATGGAAGACCCAAGTTTGCACAAGGATTCTCAGCTCCCCGATACTAATATAAGTACTGTAGGTTAAGGGGGAAGTGAGAACTCCACAGAGGCGACTTGAGGCTATGGAAGACCCGAGTTTGCACAAGGACTCTCAGCTTCCCGATATTAATATAAGAACTGTAGGTTAACCCCTACACCGTGGGCTTGTTTACCAATGACTTGCGTGTGCCGCGGGGTTATTTGGGCTCCGACAGACTCTCAAAAAATATTTGCCAAAAATCAGTTATTAGTCCTAGAATAATAAAATTACATATGCTTATGGCACATACCTTCATCTTTCTCCTGGAATGATTGCTGAGCCTTCGTCGTTACCGTAGGACTTGTGGAGACCTCTGAAGTAGGGTAACGAAGTCTCCACTTTACACTTCCCGACAACCCGTAATATGATTACCACAGCCAGATACAAACACTATAAACACTATTCTACAATTTTCAAGTAGTTTGGGATCCATACTAAAAAAAACACTGTGAAAGCAATGGAAATTACGAGCGCGTCTGATCGTCGCACTGGCACTAGTTCGCTTTTGTTACTCTGTCATTTATTATTCATAAAACCCCTCACACTTTATATTTCTATTACTATATAACACTTATATATATCTACAGTCTTTATCCATAAGTTTCCTTCAGTAGTATTGGTTTATTGTCACTGTAGGGATTCAATTTCTTTCAGTAAAATACGTAGCATTCACTTTCTCGTCCTGTATACTGGCATTGAGAGTGAATGTCACTTTCATCTTCACTCTCATAACTCATAGCATTCAGACATGCTAGAGTGAAACTTTCACTTTCATTACTCCTAGGGTATATACTCGTATTCTTATAATACTACTCATTTACATTTCTATTTACGTTCTCTATTTTATTTACGTTATTTACATTTCTATTTTATTTACACTGTGTTGTGCACTGTCACTTGAAATAACTTATAAAACTATTTTCCATTGTTCACGTATATTTACATTCATTACTTTCACTTGCTGTTTACACATTATTTACACATTATTTACAATTCCACTTGCACTGTTTTACTCAATAGAAAGATTGTAGTCACTCTTTTATCAATTGTCAGCCCTTTACCTCTTTCCACACGAGGTTTAGTAGGGGGTAAAGGTCACAGGGCCATTTGCATGGGGGTGAAAAAAGGCCTTGAAGTCAGCAAGAATAAACATGCGTACCCTCGCTTCGGAAGATGAGAGTAAACTGATAACGGAGGGCCAGCGTGGAGGCCTGCTTAGGGGTTATTCAGAGTTACCAATATTGGTTCTTGAAACAGCTAAGTCTAGCACTGATATGATTGGCAGGAAATCTAGACAATACATTATAAATTTGGTAGTTCCAGGTGAATGTAAATATCACTTAGTCTTCTCCCTTCCCTCCTTACATGTATATTTATTACGAAAATAGATTAGAGGCCTATTTAGGAGATATATATTCAGAGCTACCAATGTTAGATCTTGAAACAGCTTTGTCTAGCACTGATATGATTGGCAGGAAATCTAGACAATACATTATAAATTAGGTAGTTCCAGGTGAATGTAAATATCACTTAGGCTTCTCCCTTCCCTCCTTACAAGTATATTTATTAAGAAAATAGATTATACGGCATATTTCAAGGGGGAAAAAACAGCGAAAATTAGCGAACGAGTGCACATGAGGTGTTGTCAGGTGATAATTAGCCAATTCCAGGTGTATGGCACTCTCACTTACCTTATTTCTTTCTTGTATGTATTATTTGGTATAAGAATAGGACATAGGGCTTATTTCAATGGATGAAATCAGTGAAAAATTCCAGGGAAGATTTACTTAGCGTAGCACGGCTGGGCAGGTGAGAGGATAGGGTAATGGAGGGGGGGTAGGGAGGGGAGTCAAGAACGGGGAGAAATGGCTAAATTGTCAACAATGGATGGGAGTACAGATGAGATTAGGAGTGCTGACTAGTGTTGGACATTGGCAGTACTGATAGGTGATACAAGCCCCCACTTGGAAGCCTGGGTGAATTCAAAATAACACAGAATCACAAAAGCGACGCCCTGCGGTATGATCCCTTGCTCCCAACCGTCACGAAAGTGACACCCCGCGGTTAAGGGGTTAAGGCACAGGTTGAGGACCCGTGTGCAGTTCGAGGCTATGGAAGACCCGAGTTTGCACAAGGATTCTCAACTTGCCGACACTAATCGTGTGCTAAAATTAATGGCGACCTCGAGTGTACTTTTCGTAGCATGTACTGATTGCTAGGCAGAGAGAGTAATTGTAACTTAATAAGAATTTTCTCTCACTGACACTTTTGATGCTCCACCATAATTGGTTTTGCAGGTACAGCAATGGGTGTAGCAGTTTTGCTGTGCGGCCCAGCTGATTGTCTGCCGCACGCTGCCACCTCTTCTCCTCTGCCTTTGTCGTTGTCATATTATTATTATTGTGTCATTTTACACATAGGTACAGTCACACTACAACTGTCACACCTACACCGTGTATTACATACATCACACTACACAACAATTAGTTGTCAGTGTAAATGTAGCGACTTTTCGCTCAGTTTGACCTGAGTACAGGATTTTCACCGTCGTCACGGAGTTTTTCCCTCAAGCTTGCTTCTATTAACGTAAATACGAGGTTTTTTCGCTCACTGGCGACTGTGACTTTCTCCTGTAGCAGGATAGCACACACACCACAGTGTGAATCTTGTGTGAATGACTTAGGATGTGTACCTATATATATATATATATATATATATATATATATATATCCACAAATTTTTTCCCATAAGGAAAAATTTAATTTTGTAGGGGCGTAATGTCACGAATCAAATTCGCGACATTACCCTTTTGTGAGAAGCCATGAACTATTAGTGGAAAACTCACTGTTTATCGTTCAGTTAACCGCTCATTTGGACGGAAGCTTTGTCAAATCAATTTTTCAGTGTCATACGTTATCGTCTTTGGGTGAGACATTAGTGCTTCCGCCGAGCGATTTGTTTGGGCGCGTTTCGCTCACTTGACCGTTAGATAAATGCGGCCTACTGCTCCCTTTTGTTCCCACGACTTACTCAGTCTAGTTGTGGCTTTGACGGAGAGAGGTCCTGTGCTCCAGAAGTGTGAGAGGTCAGCTAGCACCCAAGCTCCACAGAGTACAGTTTCTCCAAACTCCCACCCCTTGGTGATACAAAGCATTCATCGTTCAGTATTTCCTTTTGTTTTCCTAGTCTTAAGAGTTTAATTAAGGTGTTTTTTTTCTAGGCGTAAGTATTTAGCTTTTGTGTGAGTGAGTGAGTGCGTCTCATTGATTTGATTTGAAATGTAACGTTAAATTTATTTTTTTGTAATCAATAAATTTAACAGTTCTTTTCCTTGAGCTTAATGTAAAGTAAAATCTTGTTTCATTTCTCCAAATTAAGCTTATTTCCCACATAGTTCCTAGCTCGCATAGACGTTTTACTGTTCATAACTGGTACTTAGACCAGTCTTGTTGTATTAACTTAAAATCCGTTGTGCCAGGAGTTAAGCATCGGCAAGAACCTGATGTTAGTATTAGTTATTTATTGTCAGGGGTGAAGTAACTTTCTCCAGAGGCTAACAGTACTAATTCAGCACTTGTGAGTAATTAGTCTCTGCTGTGTACTGTTGAGAAAGTTTATAAATTCTCGTTCTCAGAGAATCGTGCAGAAGCCAGCGTAAAGTAATTGTTGCTTGATGTAGCAAGACAATCATTGTCTCTGCTCTTCAATATTATTGAATATTAATATCAATTAATATTTAAGCATTTATTTTAAAAATACCGTGATATTTTAAAAACCCCGTGACACTATTTTTAGTTATATTTGATGTCCTAGATAACGTTTTAACATACTCGTTTTTAAGACTGATATCACAAGATTCACAATGGTCTCTGACGGCTGAGTGAATAGGGGGCCTGATTCTTCGGCCTGTCCGGCTCTACTGACCAATATGTTCGTCTGTCCTAACCTTGAAAGCAAGGACTGTGCTACCAATACACACCGCCTGGCAACCTGGGGAAGTGAAACAGTAGACGACAGACGAGCGTAGGTCTATTGAAACAGAGTCCATAACATGAGTGAGAGCCAAAGTTGAATTAATCATTTAGTATAATCTTAAAGTTAATTTGGGGATAAATTTTAGGGATACTCCGAATTAAAGTTTTTCATTTGAACGGAAATATAACCTAAGTAGGGTAAACTAAGATAAAATACCTCCTTACATAATTTTGCAAAAGATGTTTTAGTGTTTTGTCTCACTAGTTTATATTATTCTTTTAGATCACTTATGATATTCTAAATGTCGAAACGTCTGAAATAAAGATGCTTTTTGTTTCCACACTCATTGTCCCCTTCCTACTCAGGCTGAGGTTCCCTACGAACCACCTTTTAACAGGTCTGCCGGCATGAACTGGGAGGTTGTCTTGCATGAAAACTACTTTCCCACGAAAAGGGATTATATAAGCCGGCTAACCGGGAAGCATCACCTCTTCCAGTATTTCCCAGTACTGGTCCTTTGGTGAATCTTTCCTCGATCTTAGTTACCTCTCCAACACCTTACAGCCAAATTCAACCCCACACGTTACAGTAACGTGGCCACTTCTAGCGTCTTTGTTAATGTCTTGTCTGGTATACATGTTCAGAATAATACACTAACACTGGAAATACAAGTCACGAGTGGGTTGAGGGGCGCTGGGTTATCCTGGAGAAACATGTGGAATTGTGTGGAGGGAGACAGAGAGATGACCGAGTGTAGTGGTGTTTATGTTGGATGTGCTGGAAAGTGTTAAAGTACACAGAGATGGTTTGGCCATGTGGTGAAACTGGAAAGAAACAAAACTGACTGGGTCAGTGGTTCCCAAACCCATGGTCGCGACCCAAACGGGAGTCAGAAAGATGCCCCGGAGGGTCGCAGGATGGTCTGGAAAAAAAATAAAATAAAAAATAGTACAAAATAGTGCAAATATATTTATTCGAAAAATTTTACTGAATTTCACTTTAAGCTGTTCATTGCATTTCATTTAATAAATTTTATTGGATAAAACTAATTGAAGAAACACTGATAGTATGTTTCCACCCAGAGGGTCACCAGGCAAGAAAAAAAAAAAAAGAAGAAAAAAAAATGTTCAGGGTGGCAGCCAAGAAAAGTTTGGGAAACTCTGGACTAAGTATATAATGTGAGTGAGGGGGAAGGGGAGTGGAGGAGAGGAAACCGAGAAGGAGGGATGGAGAGGGGGTATATGAATAAAAGTGGTACTAGTTGGATGGGAGGCACCCCGATACACTTGAGGTAGACTATGTGACATGGAGGCGAATTATCTGTGGTCACCTACTCTGGATGTAAGGTGTTGATATTTAGATGGATAGAGTGTATACTGATACGGTGAATGTATTTACACAAGAGGTCAGCAATAACGCAGATGTGTTGATTTATAACAGGTCTGCAATTCTGTAGGTTAAGGTAAGTCAGTAATGGCATGAATGTGTTGAAATAACAAGTCTGTAATACTGTGAATGCTGATTTGACAAGTCAGTATGTGAATGACGTGACAACAGGTCAATAATGCTTTGAATGTTAATTATCAGTAATGCTGGAAATGTGTCTACTTGCATTTCGATAATAATTTGTGTTGACATAACATGTTAATAATGACTACTCTGAAAAGGTTTACATAGCAGGCCAATAACAACGAATATTATATAATAGGTAATTTATATTGCAATGTGCTGACAAATGAATAAATTTATTTATAACTGATTACCTTGTGTTCCTTCTCCACCAGCAAAGTCTCCCATGCGATGAGGACGAGAAAGACTTCTCATTGGATTATATGACTGTCCTCCAGAAGTCAGGTACAGAGTTCACGTGTTCCTGCGCTTAGGCTACTGAAGGTGAAGTCGGCGATGTCGGTCTTTGTGAGACGAGACCGGTGGTGTTACCCTATTTGCGCACTCTTCTCCCATTGTATGACGACATTTGAAGATTTAATTAATCTTTCACTGCCACGGCGTTTGTGAAAGGATTGTATTGAAGGCTGCTCGTATTCTCTGATCGTCCATAGCTATTGTTTTCCCAGCAATGCCAGGTCTTGAGCGATCTTTGAGGTTGCCTTCATCTTCTCACTTCCTTATTCAGTGATAAATCGTGTGCCAAATAATTCCAAGTTCCCTTGCAATATGGTTAGGTGACATACTACCTTCCTTGACACATACTGCCCTTCCACACAATGCAAGCTTGACGTAAGGATCCTTGGACGGGTTCTCGTGTGGTGCTGTGGTATCGTGGTGAGCTAAGGTTGTGACTTGTGAGACGACCCTTTAATACCAGGCTAATCACGTCTCGGTTAATGACGCACTATATCACAGATTTCATGAAAATTTTCATGATGGTTCAGGAGAAGAGATCAGTATTTTTATGGGAAAGATGATTTTAAATAGTAAATTATTATAGACAAGAAATTTATAACGTATATGTATCAGGCGTAATTATGCGACTCTTTCTTCCTGTGAATCAGTGCATTATAGTTTCCTGTTCCCATTATGTATCGTCCTATGGAAACGACAACTGAAAGAGTGGGGAATACGACTGGACAAGGGGGGACCTAATGTAATTAGCATTATGCATACATGACAGATCGGGGAAGGTTATCTATTCACCTATTTTTGCCTGTTTTGTTTGTCCACACGACATCTCCAAAAGTTCTCATTGAGTTTAATGAATTTTTGTGGAAGGGTGGGCCGTGGGCCAAAAAAGAACTGATAACATTTGGGGGCAGATCTGGATCTGGATCAGGAGTATCCCGCACAATATCTCCAAAAGTTCTCAGTGAATTTCACTGAAATTTTGTTGAAGGGGGAGGACTATGGACCAAGAAAGAATTGATTAAATTTTGTGGCGTATCCGGATCCGGGTCCAGATACTATGTATCCTACACAATACTTCCAAAAATTCTCAATGAATTTCAATAAAATTTTGTGGAAGAGTGGGCCATGGGTCAAGGAATAAATGACTGAATTTGGGAGCGGATCTGGATCCTATGTATTCCACACAATATCTCCATGGATCCAGATCTGGATCCTTTTAAATGGCCATGGCATTGGCGGAGGTATGCGCACTCTGAACTCTTTCCAATTTATAAATGATATGGTGTACTACTGTCAGTATCTTGAAAAGGATATGGAGCGTCACACATAAGGGTGCATGGCAAGATTCCAAACACTTGCTGAAGAGACGATACTATGGTGTCACAGAAAAGCAACTTGCGGCCTTGTACAGTATTTCAAGTTTAGCTTATTTCATAAATTATGATGCTTTAATAAGTGTAAACTGGCCAATACCAAACGCAGCTACCATTCTTTCTGTCACACACACACACACACACACACACACACACACACACACACACACACACACACACACACACACACACACACACACACACACATACAAGCACGCACGCACGCGCGCACAAACTAATGCAGTACGAGTTCACATTCGCAGGTGTAAGCCTGTTTTAAATAATACTCTATCAGCAGTAGATGACGGGGAGACAACCACTCGGATAAGAGCGCCTCTCCCTACAACTAGTTAAATTACCAAATTACAGTAATAATAAATATATAAATAAAAATGAGAGGAAAATTAATATACAATATCCTAATTTAATGAAGAGTTGGAGAGCCAAGGAAGGCAAGTAAGGCAGACAGTGGTCTGTGGTGCCGAGCAGAGTGTGAAGCGTCAGAGGAATATCAGAACATAGTACAGACAACAGGAAAATAAAGGGGAAGTATGAATGGACCGCGAACATAATAAAAAAAAAAAAAAAAAAAAAAGCTACAGAGAATAGTGAGTAACACTTGACCGACGCATTCAATTGAATATTGTATAATACTTGACCGACAGACATAGAGGACAAAATGTCTTCACTTACGACAATGTAACATTTGTTTAATGACACACGAATCCCTATGACTCCCACATAGGCCTAGTTGTTTTCAAAAGACTCTGATCTAAGGACAAATGTGGAATAATCTGAGGGGAACGTGTGTGTGTGTGTGTGTGTGTGTGTGTGTGTGCACTATGCACCATCAAGATGTTTCATTGATGTTTTCATATTACTGTACCTACTTTCCCTTTCCGTGAGCAGTCTCGGAGGAATTTATGTAATTCATTTAATTTTCCTAAGAGCTGCATATCTTTGCCTACAAAATCCTTTGCTAAATTTTCAGTGAAGAACAAACACAGACATTAATTCAACAACTATACTGTGTTCGAGACTTCATTCTTTGAGCTGATGATTATGAGCATACGAGACAGGTGCTGCAGGTGCCAACGATTTTTTTTTCAGTACTGAATTTGTTATATCTGCTATAAAAATTTCCGTTGAATCCATTATATCTTTTGTAGTATGTAAATCAGTGTTAGGTCACACACGTAAACTATGGAATGGAAGCATATTCAAGATGCAGTGTTTAAATATATATAGCAGAAGCAAACAGTCGTGTGTCAGTCAATCACCATCTGTGTTACAAGCCCATCTGAAGAGTGGTGGAAGCTTCATTCATAAAAGAAGACTACATCATAGTAGGGCTTGCCATAGGATGCAACCTCCCACAACCCTGGAAAAACTGTATCCCTTTCATTGTGACCAACTGCACAGTACCTTTATTATGAGCCACTTATGCAAATACAAAAAGAAAGAGACTTCTGGTTAGGCTTTTAAAGAAGTGCAAAATGTTGGAGCCTAAAATATTGCAATCTTATATACAGCCATTGCCAAGAAGTCCCATATCCCTGGGTGATGTAGAGTCCATCACGCCTAACAGCTGGTGCCACCCTATTTAAACCTTGCATCTCCCCACCCTACCGATCTATCGTGTAACGTACACTTCACAGTTTTCCATCTCTTCTCATTTTGTTCAGCAGCCTATAGTAACGTCTTCCATTCTTTCATCCTTTCTTACTGAAGAAATCATCGGTCGCATGAAAAGGACGTATAAACAATATAAACCTACAGGAAACCACAGTGGCAGTACCAAATATCTAAAATTACAGCAGCAATGTATGAAAATTATTCTACTGCAAACCTTAAACGAGATTATGATCCAAACTTATATCGGGAAACAAAATTATTTTTTCCTTGTGTGAAGAGTAAGAAAAATGGAAAAGATGGGATGGGCCGTCTACAAAACGCCGAGGGTAATCTCGTTAACATTAACCGAACAGTAGGAAAAATACTGAACTACTCCTTTCACAGTGTTTTCAAAACAAAATAGCGTAAACACTCCCATCCCACAATCTATTTCCTCAGGACCAGAAGATGGCAAGTTGTCAATCAGCGAAGTGACAGGACGCGAGGTGTTAAATTATCTCCAGAAAATCGACCCAAATCTATTAACTGACACATTTGACGATGTTTGATATGATAATCTGTTTGTAACAGAGAATGATACTGTAGAAATAAAGGAATGAAGTTCCGATTAAGAGACGTAACATAAATATAGGGAAAAGCTACTTTAATATTCGTGTAGTGAAAAATGAAATGAGCTATTGATCTGTTTAAAATTCGAATAAACAAATATTTCGAGACGATAGGTTATAATTGAGTCATGTTTATTTCCATGTTGAAGTACATTCTGACGACAGTAAAGTGTTAAAGAGAAGATTCTATGATTGTGTATGCTCTTCCTTTTACAAATCTGTATAACAGATAATACATTGTACATGGTCGTGCAGGAATTAACTGGAAAGAAAATAAGAAGCTGACGGATTTAGACCATGCTGATGATATTGTACTGACTTGGGGGAGTATTTACGATATACAGAGGTTGCTTGATGATTGTCTGGTGGAGGATGGAGAAAAAGTGGGATTGGTAATAAACTGTGGAAAGACTGAAATTATTAATATGAACGTGGAGAACCAAATCAATTGTGTAATTGGGCATAACGTGGTGAAGAATGTAGAAAATTTTAAATATCTGGGAATGATTGTATCATCAAATGGATCATTAAACTATGAAATTGAGGAGAGGATTAGACAGGCTTGGCAAGCTGTTGGAATGTTGAAATCTGTTTGAAAGTATAATATGCTTTCTGTACATACTAAAGTAAAAATTTACAAGTCCATGGTTAGACCAATTTTAATTTATGGGCATGAGTCATGGTACAATACAACTGCAGCAAATCAGAAAGTATTAGGATTTGAGTATAGAACGATTCTTGGGGTTACAAATGAAAGAGTAAGGGATATTACGAGAATGTAACCAGCTGACGACTATGTGAGACTGTCTAGCTGGAAATGGCTGGGGTACATATATAGAAAAGAAGGCAGTTTAATACAGGATGTGCCAGAGTGGATTACTATTGGAAGAAGAGGTAGAGGTAGGCAGAGGGACACCTGGTTGAGGACAGTGAAAAGAGAAGCGGGAGAGGAGTGTTGGTGGGACCTGAAGGACATGGCAAGAGACAAATATTGGTGGAGAGAATTCACCGAGGCCCTATGCATCCCGTGGGATGCCACAAGAAATGACTGATTGATTGATTGATTGATTGATTGACTGTACATAGTAGCGTCACTTCTGCTTCCCTCATGGAATATCAATGTTTGCTCTTTCTAACATGCGTGATGTCTGTTTTTTTCTACATTTTTCCTTCTGGTTTTAATGGATGGTGTGACGGGTGAGGGAGAACCTTGATCTTTTCTATCCTTTCCTCTTATCAACTGGTTAGATCTTAGTAGTATTAGCATTATATTTCAACAGATAACCTCGTCATGCGCCAACATGGCCTCCTGTTATCTGTACTTCCTGAGTTCTTTTGTGTACAGGATCGAATGTTTTCTCCATCTTACTCCTTTCCCAGTAAATGTTTAGAATTTCAGTACCGTAATGCAGGACGTTTTGTACTGCATTTGGAGTACCACGATATAAAACCTGAATCAAACGAGCAAGAATGGTAAAATTTCTCTAAAGACAAAATCAGATTAACAAAGCATTTGCCTATATGAAACAAATATCTATATCTAACTTACCTAAGGTGAGCTTATGTCAGAGGAGTAGGTTGCTAACAATGCAGCATGTTTGCTTTGCCCGAAATAACATGTAACAACTATAGGAGAAACGAGCTACGTAGCCCTATTGGGCCATTCAGCACTTGGTCATATTAGGGCCGTCTCTGAACCACGCTTTGCTTTGGAGCAAGAGTTTTGCAGCTCGATAGAACTGCAAAGCATTTGCCCAAATTAGAGCCATTTCTGAACAGTTACCATCACCACCGCCGCAGCCACCACCACCATCACCATCACAGCTACCACCACTACTTACCATGACCACCATCATCATTATCACAGCTACCATCAACACCACCATCACCACCACCGTCACCAACACAGCCACCACCACCACCTTCACCAACACAGCTACTGCTATCACCACCATCATCATCACAACTACCACCACCAGTACCACCACAACCATAACTGCCACCACCACCATCACAACTATCACCACCAGTACCACTACAACCGCAGCTACCATCACCGCAATCACCATCACAGCTACCACCATCACCACCATCATCACCATCACAGTTACCACCACCACCGTCATCACCAACACAGTTACCATTACCACCAAAACAACCACCACCACCACCATCATCATCATAATCATAGTTGCTACTACCACCACCACCACCACCATCATAGCTACCAATACACCATCAACACATCTATCACCATTTTCTGCCAAATAGAATCGTCTGTCCATAGCATCAGTGAAGTAAAAGATATCGGACTGTAAATGTACCCCCTCCCCCTCTCTCTCTCTAAAGATGCCTAAAACACCACAGAAATGCTCCGCTGCCTCTACCACGTGCGTGTATTGTAACGCGAATGGGGACAATTATTAGGGTCCAAAACAGCCCTTCATATACGATCAGTTGACAAGAAATTGAAACTAGCCCTTCTGGGATCCAGTTCCACTATCCTGCCAAGTTTTGTCAAAAACCTTTTTCCAGTTTTGACTGCATTACTAACACACACACACACACACACACACACACACACACACACACACACACACACACACACACGAGAAAGAGAGAGAGAAGAAAAAGAGAGAGAGAGAGAGAGAGACAGCAGACGAGACAGAAGTATATTACTGAGCTCCGCTCTGGGGATATCTAAGTTGTATCTGTTTATGGGTGAAGCTCATTTAGGCTAATTTAAGTGATGATCCAACATAGTAAAACAAGAAATGGCAAAAAAGTGTAGCCGAAATTAAGTAAAGATTTATAAATCAGTGTCTGCTTTGCTCAGTTTCCTTACTCCAGCTAGACAACACCAATGTGAGCAGACGACAGAGTGATGCAATTTTGGAAAGATCCCTTTATAGTGTTAAGAAAAGAGACAAAGGTAAAAAACTGATTGAAGACTTCCACCCAGACCTGGTTGAAAAGAAAACTTACAGAGAGTTACTTGAAAAAGTAAATAGACTAGAGAGAACTTTTCAGATAGAAATCGATTAAATTAAGGAGCTAAGCAAATAGAAGGAAAAAATGAAGAATTAATAAAGGAACTAAACAGAAGAGCCACAATAGAGGAACTACCAGTTAAGGTAAGTTCACTGAGAACAAAAGCTAGTGAAATGGGATGTACAGTTGTCAACCATGAGAGAATTATGAGTGATTTCAGTAATGATACGGAAAAAATCAAGCAAGCAAGCAGCCTGATTGACCAAAGTAGTATTATTGAAGAGAAAATAATACAGGTAAATGAAATGATGAAAAATTGAAAAGATGGAGTACAAACTACGTTTGCTGAAATGGTGAAAGTAAATAATGATTCAGAAACAAAGGTAGATGAAAAAAGCGTAAGAAAGGATGTGAAAGAGATCATAAAAAAACAACCCAAAACTAGTTAGGGAAGCTGTAGAGATTAACAAATCTATAGTAATCAGTGGCATAGGCGAAGAAGAAATATAGAACAATAACTCAAGGGACAAAAAAGAGATGGAAAATACTATAAAGAAATTGAAGGAAGTATCAGAGGATATCTGTGAAAAAGATATAGAAGAACATAAAAGGCTGGGGATATATGAGAGAAATAAGTCAAGGCCACTGAAAGTAACCCACCAGAGTGCAAACACTGTAGAGGAAATTTTAAAAATGCCATTAAACTCGTGGAAAAAGGGGAATTTAAAAAAGTATGGATAAAAAGATGCCTAACTCAAGAGGAATTGGGAATACTAAAGCAGAAGAGGGAGGAAGCAAAAACAAAGAACGAGGAGAGATCAGAGGAAGAGAAGAGTAAGTTTTTTATTCTTTTTAGTAATTGGATTGCTGGTACAAAAGTGGTACATAACTAACAAGGAATAAAAAGGAAGGTAGTAGACCCAAGTTATGGGAAGTATGAAAACAAGATGATTGAGCTGAAATACTCAAATGTAGATGGAATTGTATCTATATTGTAAGAGATGAAAGACTATACCAAAGACAAGGAACCACATATTATTTTCACAACTGAAACAAAATTAACCCCAAGGAATTCAAACAATGCCCTAAATTTGGAGGAATACAATATATGGAGAAGAGATTGAATTAAAAATAAAAAGGAGGAGGAATATAATATTGACAAAAAAAAAATCTATAAGTCCAAAAGATAGAACTTAATATACCCTCACAAGTAGAACTGATTACAGTAGAGATTAAGACATCTGGAGGGAAAGTAATTGTGGCAAATTTATACATGCCACCCAGAACATACACTTGGGAAAGGGGCGAATATGAAGGCCTAGCAGAAAGTACAATTCGAGGTTTAAGAGCATTATTACAGAGATGGGAAGTGACATTTTGAAGAATTATACTAATTGGAGATTTCAGTACCAATATAAACTGGAATAGTCTTGATGTAAGAAGCGATGAAAGCTGTTGGGATCAAAAGCTCCTGGATCTTGTGCAGGAGTTTTTCCTAACACAACATGTAAAGAAAAACACTAGAAAAAGATGATTTGATGATCCATCAGTACTAGATCTCATTTTTACTAGGCAAGAAACTGATATTGACACTATAATGTATCATGTTCCATTCGGTAAAAGCGACCATGCAGTATTATATTGCAACTTCAGGATTGCATATGACAAAATTAACAATAATGAGTTACAAAAAAAAAGCCTAAACTACAATAAGGGAAACTACCATGACCTAAGGAAGTCTATCTATCTATATACCTAGGCTGCTTCCCCCAAGGAAAGGGAGGTAGCCGAGACAGGACGACACACTCCCCATTTACTCATCCATTCAAACACATTCATTCGCATCTTAGCTCCAAAGGGGAGAACGGACAGATCCTCACCGCACCACACCGCACAAGGGTCAACTGTGCAATGCAATCAGTGACATCAGCAGCAGGGCCCGACAGAGGAGCTGGTTTACCCCTGCCACATCATAACACACTCATCCCCTTACCCGCACCTGACCTGAAATAGCTGATCAGACCAAATGCGGGAGAATATCCCCTCAGGGCTGCGTCATCACTTATTCATTCACAATTTCTCTCCATTTATTTCTGTCACGCACAGAAGTACTTCTTAGAAACAGATTGGGAAAAGGAGTTTAGAGGACAAGGTTTAAAAATCATATATGTAGAAAATTCTGTGAATTATAATACATCCCTCAGTATAAAGGAACAGAAATGAAAATGAAGAAATTGTTTAATACAGAATTTAGGAAATCAAAAGACATAAGACATGTTGTGGAATAGATACAGTAGACGCAATAGTGAGAGGGCATATAACAGCTATAAACAGGCAAGAAACAATATACAAGGATAAGGAGAGAAGCTCAAAGACAGTTTAGGAAGACATTATAAATAAAAGTAATGATCAACCGAAGGTATTTTACAGCTACATCCGTAGCAAACCAACGTTAAAGAAAAAATACAGTCCATTACCGACGAGCTCATCTAACACAAGAAAAAGTTATCTGTGAAATACTAAATAAAAATTTCCACTTAGTTATTACAGAAAATAATTTTTAAAGATATGATATGGAATATGCATGCCTACACATATTACCAGACTATACAAATATCAGTGAAGGAAGTACATGAGGAGTTAAGTAAATTAGACAAAGGAAAAGTAAATCCTGACGAAATTTCACGTTGGGTGCTACATGAATGTGCAGAAGAGTTAAGGACACCAATATATTTAATATTCATGGAATCCTTAGGTCAAAGTAAGCTACCTGATATTTGAAACATTGTTTCCCTGTTCAATAAAGGAATAGACAGAATTCACTCAACTATGGACCAGTATCACAGACCAGTGTTGTTAGTAAGATACTAGAAAAGTTGATAAAAGTTTGGGTAAACCATCTAGAAGAGTACAATGTGATAACAGAAAGGCAGTTCGGTTTTAGAAATGGAAAATCATGTGTTACTAATCTATGAAGCTACTGTGACGGAGTTACAGAAACATTACAGACAAGGGAATGATGGGTGAACAGTATCTATTTACATTTCAAGAATGCACTATACAGGGCAGTGTTTAAGGGTGCTGTGGTGGGGCATGCAGAAGAGGTATGTGGCGTGAGATGTGTGGGTGGTGGTGTAAGAAAAGGAAGTGAATGGTGGTGCGAGGAAGTAAGTATGGCTGTGGCTGAGAAGAGACGTGCATATGAAGTGTGGCTGCAGAGGAAGGATGAGGTGTCATATGAGAGGTAAAAAGACAAGAGGAATAGGGCGAGAAGGGCTATGCATGATGCTAAAGTGGCAGCAGATGAAAGGTGGGGTAGGCGACTGACTAAGAATTTTCAACAGAATAAGAAAATGTTCTGGAAGGAGGTGAAAAGGGTGCGAAAGAGAGAGTCTGGGAAGGAAGAGCGAGTGAAAGTAGAGGATGGAAGGATGTTAATTGAGATGGTTGCAGTAAGGAAGAGATGAGCAGAGTATTTTGAAAGATTGTTAAACGTAGAGGAGGAAAGGGTGGCTGAGATTGTGGCGGATGGAAGGGTGCAAGGAATAAATGTGTTGAGAGAGTTGAATGATTCTTTGATCACGAAGGAGGAAGTGGAGAAGGGAGTAAACGAGATGAAAACAGGGAAAGCTGCAGGTATGGATGGGTGTGCTGTGGAATGCCTGAAGGGTGGTGGAGTGACTATTGTCGACTGGTTAGTAAGATTGTTGAATGTGTGCTTTGTGAAAGGTATGGTGCCAATTGACTGGGCAAATGCTTGTGTGGTCCTGTTGTATAAATGTACTAGCTTTAGGAGTATAAGTCTGTGGAGTGTTGTAGGTAAGGTGTATGGTAGAGTGTTAATTATGAGACTTAGAGAGGGTACAGAGGGAGTGGTAGGTGATGAAGAGTGTGGCTTTAGGTGAGGGAGGGGATGTGTGGATCAGGTGTTCGCTGTAAGACAAGTGTGTGAAAAGTATTTAGCGAAAAGCAAGGATGTGTTTTGGGGATTCATGGATTTAGAGAAAGCGTATGATAGAATTGATAGGGAGGCTTTGTGGACTGTTTTAAGATTGTATAGACTTGATGGTAGGTTACTAAAAAGGGTGAAAAGTTTTTATATAAATAGTAGAGTATGTGTAAGAGTGGGAAATGCTGTGAGTGATTGGTTTCCCATGAGAGTGGGGCTGCGACAGGGATATGTGATGTCACCTTGGTTGTTTAATATTTATATGGATGGTGTTGTAAGGGAGGTGAATGCAAGAGTGTTAGGTGGAGGTCTGAGTCTAGTGAATGTTGATGATGGAGAGTGGAATCTGAAGCAGCTGCTGTTTGCAGATGATACTGCACTGGTGGCTGATTCACAGGAGCGATTGAGACAGTTGATAGAGGAGTTTGGAAGGGTGTGTGAAAGGAGGAAATTGAAAGTAAATGAGAATAAGAGTAAAGTGATGAAGTGTACGAGGTTGGTAGATGGTAGGGGGATGAATGTAGTTTTGAATGGTGAGTTGCTTGAAGAGGTAGAGTGTCTTAAATATTTAGGGTCACAAGTTGCTGTGTATGGAAGAAGAGATGCAGAAGTGAAGTTTAGAATGAAGTAGGTAAGGTCCTGAGAGGAATGAAAAAAGTGTTTAATGTCGTTCACTTAGAATGGGTGTAAAGAGAAGGCTGTATGAGCGTGTTGTGGCACCGACTGCTTTATATGGGGCTGAAAAATGGAATATGAGTGCAGCAGAGAGGAAAAGTTTGAATGTAATGGAGATGAGGTGTCTGAGGAGTAGGTGTGGAGTGACGCGTATGGGTAGAGTGCGAAATGATGAAGTGCGAAGGAGAACTGGAGTTGTTCTGGAGATGGCTGATAGAGTTGAGCAGAGGGTGTTGCGATGGTTTGGGCATATGGAAAGAATGGGTAATGAGCGACTGGTGAAAAAGATTACTTGATCTGATGTGAGAGGTGTAAGGCTGAGAGGGAGACCACGAATAGGATGGATGGACAGTGTGAAGAGAGCGCTGAATGCGAGAGGGATGTCTGTTGAGCAAGGAAGAGTGGCTGTGTGTGACAGAAATAAATGGAGAGAAATTGTGAATGAATAAATGATGGATGACGCAGCCCTGAGGGGATATTCTCCCGCATTTGGTCTGATCAACTAGTCAGGTCAGGTGCAGGTAAGGGGATGGGTTTATTATGATGTGGCAGGGGAAAACCAGCTCTGCTGTTGGGCCCTGCTGCGGATATCCCTGATTCCACTGCGCAGTTGACCCTTGTGTGGTGTGATGCGGTGAGAATCTGTCCCTTTTCCCCTTTGGGGCTAAGATGTGAATGAATGTGTTTGAATGGATGAGCAAATTGGGAGTGTGTCGTCCTGTCTCGGCTACCTCCCTTTCCTAGGGGAAAGCAGCCTAGGTATATAGATAGATAGATAGACTATACAGGGTACCGCACTAAAGACTTTTATGGAAATTGTACCATCAAGGAGGAATGGAAGGCAACCTTTACTGTTGGATGTAGAACATGTATAGACTACTTGCTAATATGAGAACAGCATTCCCATACATAAGTGAAGACATGTTGAGAAAGATAATTTCATTTATCAGACCAACCCTGGAGTATGCATCAGTAGTCTGGATTCCTAATCTCAAAAAACACATAGTTAAGATTGAAAAAATACCAACAGCTGCAAAAAGATGAGTACCAAGCTTACAGGATCTAAGCTTTAAAGAAAGGCTAGAAAAACTGAATCAACCAACCCTACAGGAGGGAAAGAAAAGAGAAGACATGATTATGCTATATAAATGCATCTCAGGGAAAGAG
Organism: Coenobita brevimanus; assembly: GCF_032717465.1. Classification (NCBI taxonomy): domain Eukaryota; kingdom Metazoa; phylum Arthropoda; class Malacostraca; order Decapoda; family Coenobitidae; genus Coenobita; species Coenobita brevimanus. The sequence continues at coordinate 15,261,529 of NC_136965.1, read as the reverse complement.
AAAATAGACAGAAACAAGTAATTAACCTAAGGGGAAGCATTAGCAAGAGGGCACTGCAAAAAAGTACATAATAAGAAGTAGTAAAGACGTAAGGAAATTCAGTTTCCCAAATAGGGCAATTGATCAGTGGAATGCACTACTGAATGAAATAGTGTGTACCAAAACTATTCATAAATTTAAGGATATGTATAATACAAATGACTGGGGCAATACGAGCTTTACTCATTCCTATAAAGGTACAATTAGGTAAGAACAATTAGGTAGGTATGAACACACACACATAAACACTGTTTCCCTCTTGAGGAAAGGAAATAGACAATATCTACTCTGGTACCGACCAGTTTCATTAACCAGCGACGTAGGTAAGATATCAGAAAAGCTGATAAAGAAAATTTGGGTAAATCATCTGGAAAAACACTTCATAACAGAAAGACAATTCGGTTTTAGAAAGGGTATGTCATATGCTACTAGTCTGTTAAGGTACTATGAGAGAGCTACAGAAACACTGCAGAAACAGAAGGATGGGTAGACAGTACCTATCAGGATAACATGACTGCATTTGACAGAAAACTACACCAAAGACTTTTATGGAAATTGTACCATCAAGAAGGAATCCGCTGTAATCTGTACTGTTAGATGCTAGATTTTCTCAGAAAAAGGGAAATGAGACCAGTACAACGGGGAAACTACTCATCATGAATATGTATAATACAAATGGCTCTGTGGGACTCCAAAGTGACTAGTGGAGTCCCACAGAGCTCAGTGCTGGCACCAATCATGTTTTTAGTATATATAAATGAAATAGTCAGCAACATTGGAAATGAAGGCTATTTAAATACCTTTGCTGATGATGCAGATATTCAAAGGATAATTACAAACACTGACTCTTGTAGGAAGTTACAAGAAGAATTAAATAAGCTTCATGAATGGAGCAAGAGATGGTAAATGGAAGTCAGTGCAGACACATGCCATGTAATCAAGTTTGGTAAATGTGAAAAAAGACCAGACTGGGATTCTAAGCTAGGTAGTTCAATTCTCCACATATCAGAAAAGGAGAAGGACATAGGAGTGGTTATCATTAAAAGACTATCTCTTGACTTAACATATCAGTGAGAAAGTATGGAACATGTACACTTCGCTTGCTAAGATGAGAGTAGCATTTACTTATATAAATGAAGATATGCTGAAAAAGATAATCACATCATTCATCAGACCGACTCTGGAGTAGGCTATGCACCTGTTGTCCGGAATCCACATCGCAGAAAACACATAGATAAAACTGAAAAGGTACAAAGGGCAACCACAAGATGAGCACCAAGCTTAAGGGATTTAAGGTATGAAGGAAGACTAGAAAAATTAAAGCTACCAACATTACATGAAAGAAGGAAAAGTGGAGACATGATTATGCTAAACAAGTTTTTCAAGTCATATAATCCCTCAGAATATAACAGTTTCACAAAACTCAATATCCAGTATGGCTGCCATGCATCACAGAGAAAGAGAAAATAGATATAGATGAGTATATAAGCTATGGGGAAGCAACATCAAGAGGACACTGCAATAGAACTGTAGAAAAGGTGATAAAGACGTAAGGAAATTCAGTTTCCCAAATAAATTCATCAGTGGAATGCACTACCTTTGAAACTGTGTGTGCTAAAACTCTTCATAATTTCAAAGATATGTATGATAAAAATGGTTTGAAACACGGGACAGTGCAAGCTTGACTCATTCCTGTAAAATAGGCAAGAACAATGGGGTGATTCTGAAAAGCCTAGTATTCCAGTAGATATCACCACCATTGGGACAAACACATTCCCCGCGCTGTTTAAAAAGCACACTATTCTTTGTTAAATATCTACACTGTTGTGTGAAACTGTGAATCATAGTAATATCATGTACCGTAATATAAATAATACAAATAGAACACGTATACATAACGTAGCGTGAATTGTTTACATTTATCATAAACGGAAATTAAAATATCATTGATGGCATGTGATGGTAACCTGCCTTTTTAGTGGTTCAATATTATTTAATTTCTTCTAAATTTAGTGCAAGTTAGGTTCTTAATACATAGTTTGTTCAGACTGTAAATTACACCTAGTAAGTGTCTTGACTCATTTCAGTCTCTGTGTGGGCAGAAATTTAATGTTGAGTAAATACTGGAAATCAACATTTTGCTCACTCCCTTCACCCATGCAGACGACAAGACCCGTGTTGCCACGGTTTAAGAAGGCCGTGGTGTTGCCCCCTCAGACCCTCTAAAGCAACTACAGTACCTTGCTTTATCTAACCTAACCAGGCTACAAGTAGTCTAAATTGTATTATTTTAAGCATTAGTTCTCGTGCGTTTGTTTTGAAAACAAATCTCTCGTGAAAAAAAATTAAACACTGGACTGTCTTGTGCGCTATACTGTCTCCACTATCCGTATATAGTGGAGAATGCAAAGGTGCAGCCCTTATGCCACTGACCTCATTTGCTTAGGTCGGTTAAAGTTTCATGGGTGTACAATTGACTACATTACAATGCATGCTATAATATGAAGTATCTGCAGATCGACACAGCACGCAATTTCAATAATACTGTAGGCAATACAGATGTGTTAACTATGCTCTAAAAGCATTTTCTCTCTCTCTCTCTCTCTCTCTCTCTCTCAGTGTGTATGGTATGTGGGCGTGTGTGTGTGTTTGTGTAGAAACTTCCACGTCACCCTGGAGGTTAAACGTGGTAGTCAGGTGGGTAGGTTGGTGGGCAAATGGGTAAAGTTGTTTGGTGAGTGGCGTGGTTGACAAGCCGGGATTAATGAAAAGGATGGGTAAGCATACAGCCTAAGTAGAGTGGCCATTGTGCATGGGGGGATGGCTGGGTAGGGTAGGTAGGTGGGCGTGTGAGTGAGGTGGGTAGGATAGGCATTGGGTAAGCTGGCAGGAGGATGCCAGAATGGACAACAGGGTGAGTGGGTCTCGGGGAAATAATCCACGAAGATTAGGTCCATAAACTGAATAATTCGATGGTATTCGTAAGTTCATGTAGAATGTCCCTGTGGAAATAGGCTTAAGTAGGAATAAAGTTCAACAGGTAAAAGTGGGCCTACAAGGGAGATTGGTTCATGTGAGAAAATAGGTTCATGTGCGTGTTGTTTTTATACAGGAGTAAAATGTCACTGACGGAAAATACGTCAGTGGGAATAAAGGCCGAAAGATAAAATAGACCCATAGATCAAACACTGTAGACCCAATGGGGGAAAACATGTCCATGGATGGACACTAATTCCATGAGGAAAGTAGACCCTTGGTAGATATTGAGTCCATGGGAAAATGTCCATAGGAAAAAAATAGGTCCATTGGGAAATTGTCCATTGGGAATACAGGTCCATTAGGCAAAACAGCTTAATGTAAAAAAAAAAAAAAATGGTATGTGTTGATAATCCAGGTTCATGTAGGAAATGTTTCCATGAGCGAAAATAAATCCATGATGGAAAAGGTCCATGGTGAAAAACAGGTCCGTGGGCTTGAAGGAGAAGTACGTGGGTGGGGGTTGGCTCCTAGAGGGTGTGGACGTAGACGGTTTGCTGTGTTGATGTGAAGTCTTCCAAGACATCACTGGTTGCACACTTGCGGTTGTGATGTCGGAGGGTAGATGGTTTGTATGGCATAGTAGAACTTGCGGATGATTTGCGACAGAAGTAAGGAAACATACTGGGGTGGAATTCTCAAACATATTTACGACCGGTTTCTTGTCGAAATTCAGATTCTGATTTGCAGGAAACACATGGAGATTGCAGAACCTTTTCATGTCTTTAGTTCTTTCCACAAAAGCATACAGTATCTTAGTAATGAGAGGAGACTTATGCACTACTTTGTGTTTTTGCAAGAAAGACAAGGAAAATGGAGCACAGACACTAACCATGTCTCTTGTTCATGCGCAAATCAAAGCATGAGTTATGAGCAGTTTTTTTGTAAATATGTTCAGGAATCTCACATCTGGCCTTTCATATTGGTAGTTGAATACATTATTTAAATGGATGAAGTGACTGCTTCATTAAATAAGAATTTGTGATGATGGCCTATGCTTCTACAGTTAACATGAAATTACATCAGGTGCTATGATGAACCCACCATCCACTCACCCGATGTAGTGTTCTGTGCTAACAGACAAGCCAAATGGTTCCTTTTAATACGTGAAACCATCTAATACATTCGCTGGCAATCATATCAGCACGTCACTAAACATTCTTTGTATAAGCCTTAATAGCGTACTAGCCATCCCTATATGTCCTGTAGTAAACCTAGAAATGCTGAGTGCTATGAGGTTTTATGTTAGAAGTGTAATGCACGTGTCTATGGGACTCAGAATCTGCCGGATTCTAATTTGCATATGCGTAGTAGAGGGCATAATTGAGGAAATTGGCACATTAATTCTGTCAAATCACTTTGTCAGGAATATCTTCTTTAGTAAGCAACATAGAGACTTTATTTTTGTGAGTAGACCCATGTTTTCGACCCCAAGGAATCCACTTAACATGGTTACTATGTTTTTCAAGTCCTATAATCCCTCAAAATCTAATAGTTCCTGAAAATTCAGTACCCAATATGACTGCCATGCATAACAGAAATATTTAAATCACCACAACTGAACAACGGTTGAATATACGAACTTCATTTTGATAGGCAAACCCCTAATTTTGACCATAAAGAATTCATATGGCACGATTTCAAATCATCTTTTCCTATTTGTTTACCTGAAATCCAACTGGGTCCCTAAGCAAAATGATGCAGATCGTAAAATCGTCATAACTCAGCAATATTTAAAGATAGGTATTTTGTTTAGATGTCTTACGCCATGTTCACGTGCGGAAGGAGTTCATCTTTAGGACTTCCAGGCAGCTGTGATATATATATAACATCTTTCACGTTGATGCACCATGTGTTGCATTTCTTACATACAGCCCTGTGATTCTATCGACTATGAACGTAGTACTCTGTGTTCTTGTTGTTTTTCAGATCCTGGATCATGGTGAAGCACTGTCTGATTGAACCCTGTTTTGATAAAAGCAAAGATTACAAAACATGTGGTACTGTGGGAATTAGGACACTCGTTCAAAAAAGCAAAGAGTGTGAGGATACAATCCATGTTCCATATGAAGTTATACTTTCTAGAGATAGTGTCAACGCCTTGGTGTCCTGCCACAAGTCCTGCTGCAGCTCGTATATATTCGTATCACGGAATGCATCAAACAAGAAAAGAAAAGATGTGTCTTACCTGGAGATGAACCTCCTCAAAAATCCCAGTCAAAGGCTGAGGCATAAAAGACATCACTACCAGTCCTGGGAAAATTGATGTCTGGATTAAATAATTTGGTATCTGCTCCCACTTATCCATAATCATTGATGGCATGAACAGCTCTGAAGGAAAAACTGCCTCTGCACCTGTAAAGTACAAATAAGAAGGGGAAAAGAGACAGGAATTGGACAAACAAGGCCGGAAGAAGATTCTGTATGAAATTCAGAAGATTCTCGTCCACTGGCTAATGAAACTGCATCCCTGTACATCATCAATGAACAAATGCCATCTGTCAGTAGGGTCAGTGTACACAATGTACACGATGCTCTCTCGATTGGACAATAGATGCAAAAAATATTCATTTCGTCCTTCCCTGATGGCTTCCACAACCCAATCAAGTATATGGTGAACACCATGCAGGTGCTGAAACGTGGGTTACAGTAGAAAAACAACACTGTCTATGACCTGGAAGCCATGTTTACTCGTCTTCTGATCATCAGACAGAACAAGAACCTTGAGTTGTCCATTGTCTTCTATCAAGAGCTGTTCTCTGTGCCTCCATCACTCAGCGATGAATACGGATTCCTTCGAAAGGGAAACAAGCTCGTGCTAGTGAAATATATTGGCGTCATCAGGGGAAGACCTCCTTCTGATACTCTTCTGGTGGACGTCTCACAGCTGCTTTACCACATTGTCTCCTTATCTTTTGCAACAGTGAATGATCTTACTGCAAGAATGAAATTTTGACTGATTAATCACAAAGGATGAGAGTCCTATGTAACATTCGATCGCCATAAAAGTATCAGTGCAAAGGATCATGAGAGGCAAAAGAAAGTCGGTGAGGGATCCACGTGATACCAATTGACTTTGAATTCACCTCTCGCTGGTCGAGATGCCATCATGAAAAATAGGAACAACATAAGGCATGTTCTCACAACAGCTCTGTACATATGATCTTGGTAACAACATTGAACTTGTGAACCCAGTCGACTGTATGTTAAGTTATGAGGATGCAGACATATCTCTCATCAGCTGCCTGCTGCATGCTGCATCGGGGGGAGCTCGGCTATGGGTATCCTCAGTGACGATACAGAGGTGTTCGTGATGTTCATGTATTGGTGCTGGAAGGGTAGTGTATTATACCATGCTCAGATGGAGAAATGGAATGGACCAATGCTCGACATCAATGCCACTGTTGCCAAGCTCGGAGAGAAATGCAAGGGAATCTAGGAAATGCATGCACTCTCAGACTGTGACACTGTGTCCTATCCTAGTGGATAAGGTCAACTTTCTGCCTTGAAAGTCCTCAACCGGACTGATACCGCTGGACTAGATTCCATTCTGGGAGAGGATGGCACCACCTACAGCGACCTGGTGGCAACTGGGAACACCTGCTTCCTAAAATTATGTGGGCAGAAGAAGAGCATGTCAGTAAATGCTATCCGGTATGAGTTTTATCGCAAATGAAAGAACCTTCCAGTTGTGAAATCCTTTCCAACAACAGACATCAACTTGGCCCTCCAAATCAGCAGAGTACATCGGTAAATGAAGGTGTGGAAGGCTGCAGATAAGGATGACCCCCTGCTGTCCAAAATGGGACAATAGATGGGAAGTAACTTCAAATTTCGACAGATCAATTACAGAGGAATCGAGTCTTATGTTACACTAATCGCTTAGGAAAATCTCAAGACGCCATTAGATGAAATTGCTGAGCGCAAGGGACTGCCTGCAGCAAGAAGTGCAGTTGTGCAGCTAATGGGCTGCCATGAACGAGCTACTCTCTGTGTGAAGGAAAGGGCGACTGTGACAATCCACTAACACAACGAGAAGATGGAGAAAATAGTTTGCGAGGCAAGAGGCAGAAGAGAAAGTGGAGAAGAGATAAGACCACAACAATGAAGACGAGGTTTGAGAGTAGCAATTTCGATGTTTATAAACATTTGTTTTCTGTGATCAACCTGCATCAATTCATAACATTTGTCATTTAAAATTACTTAGAATTTGTTGCTATGAACCAGTACTGTGTCACTGTAAGCAATATAGTCTTGAGAGAATTTTAGAAGTTAGCATGTTTGGTGAATTGTGATGTGTGTCATGGTGATCACTACATTCAAATAATCTACTCGGCACTTGGATAGACATGGGTTGAAACATCAAACAAAATCTCTTTAACTGTTGATAAGTTATGATATTATGAGTTGGACCATTATGGACTTCAGTTAATTGGAAAAGTGATAGAGTTTTGAATCCACGTTAAATGAACCATCTAAGATAAACAAAAATGAATGTGCCCATCATATTAAAGTTCCCGTCTTCAGTCGTTGCTGAGTTGTGATGATTTTACAAACCCTGTGCACGGCAGCCATACTGAATTTACCGTAGTTGGAGGGATTATAGGAGTTTGAAACTATGTTCGATAAATTCCTTGGGGTCAAAAACATGCGTCTTGACACACAAAGAAGTGTTTGTTTTGTTTACTATGGAAAATATTCATGTTTTAGTAATATCCCCATTCTGTTGTCCTGGTTACCATCTCTCTACAAACTTCCGTAACAAGGGCGGCGCCTGTTGTTATATGAAATCTAAATTTACAGTTGACACTGCTTTGAACTTCACTTCAGATAATTTTGATTATTCACTATTTAAACCAAATTATGTAAAAATTAAAAATATATCTGTGTTGTTTATCACTCCCCCAATGCATCAGCAGAACCCAATGTATTTGACTCCATATCCATACAGTTGGCTAACCTTAACCTAACCTTTAGCACTGAAATTAACGTTTGGGTGATTTCAACGTTCATAATGTAGAATGGTTACTGCATTCTGCAAGGACTGACGATGCTGGTCTAGAGTGCGAGCTGTTTGCAGAATCGTTTAATCTCACGCAATTGGTAAAACAAGCAACCACAAAACCAGATAATCCTGACCATAAAGCCTGTTTCTTGGACCTATTCCTGACAAATAATCCAGATGAATACAGGATAAAAGTACTGTACTGTCATCACTTGGATCCTCTGACCACCATCTCATCAGAACCTCATTAGTCGGCTCCCCCCAAACTTCCCTGTTCAAAACCTGTCACGGTGATCAGATCGCACTTTGATAGGGTCGACTGGGATGGATTTAGAAATTATCTTGCTGATATTCCTTGGCAGTCTTCTTCTCCACTGACATCAGTTCTACCCAGTCCCATATTAATGACTTAATTCAAGTTGGTATGGAATTGTTCATACCAAGTCAGCAGTTCGCTAAAAGATCACACTCCCCAAAATGGTTTGATAGTAACTGTGCCAGAGCAACGACCCAAAAATCATTGGCAAATAACTCTAACTTATAATAAAAAACAATATAAATCGCTTAGTCAATTTAAGATTATTAGAAACCACGCAAAAGAAGAAATAAATGATTCTAAATCAAACGTTCTTCACAACAAAGCATCTAGATTATTAAACACTCCTAATGACAATAGAATATTCTGATCAACTCTCAGCTCTTTCAAAAATAACTTTAACGAAACATCACCCATTCCCCAACTAAAATCTTCAAATGGTAACATTACAAATGACCTGCGTGATAAAACGAACATCCTTGTCAATATATTTGCCAGTAATTCTACTTTAAAGGAAGTCAGGAAGAACGTCCCTGTACTAGAACTTGACCCGAAATTGCTTCACTTAAGATACAGACTAGGAATATAAAATCCATCCCAGACAATTTACCAAACAACAAAGCTCCAGGTCCAAATGGAAGTCCTCCAACTGTTTTGAAACAACTTTTCTCCAGAACTCGCTCCATTCTAGCTAAATTATTCAGACTATGTATACGTACTTCTTCATTCCCTGACTCTTGGAAAGAAGCCAACATCCACCCAGTTCCAAAGAAAGGAAGTTCCTCTGACCCCACTAAATGCAAACCAATAGCTGTCACATCTTCTCTTGGTAAAGTATTTCTATCTATCTATCTATTGCCAGACGCCTCAATCCCGTTTGGGGTGGCCACAAACAAATCGCCTCCAAGTCGCCCTGTCCCCCGCCATTTCACACCCCCCTCTCTCATATACCTCTCCACCCCATCCCCCCATCTCATCCTCGGCCTCCCCCTCCCTCTTCCCCCCTCCACCTCACTCACATACACTCTCTTCGTCAGTCTTTCACCCTCCATCCTCTCCACATGGCCAAACCACGTCAGTGTGTTCCTCATAACGCTTCCTATCACATCCACAACAACACCACAAAGCTCCTTTATATCCTCATTCGTCAGCCTGTCTCTCCATGTGACTCCACAGGCTCCTCTTAAATAACTCATTTCCACTGCTCTCACTCTTGACTTGTGTCCTTCCAACAATGTCCAAGCTTCACTTCCATACGTTAGAGTTGGTATCACAATACTGTCATGTAGTAACTTTTTCACTTCCATGCTCACTTCTCTGTTTGTTATCACTGCTTTCAAAGAACCAGCAACCTTTCTTCCCTGCTGTACCCTTTCAAGCACTTCACCCTCCAAACCTCCATCCTTACTCATCACACTACCCAAGTACTTAAACGAACTCACATTTTCCAATTCCTCACCATCCAAGCTCGCTGTTCATTCACTGACTTCACCTCTCTCAAAGACCATCACTTTACTCTTCCCTACATTCACCTTTAGATTCCGTTTCTTACATACTCTCCCAGACTTATCCACCAAGCCTTGCAGCTCCCCTTCGTCTTCACTCAACAACACAGTATCATCTGCAAAGAACGGTACAGGGAGTTTCCAAACGCTATCCTCTCTCACCAGGGCCGCTCCAACATCCACTACCCTTCCTTGTACCTCTTTTATTACCCCATCCATGTACAGATTGAACAACCATGGAGACATGACACATCCCTGTTTCAGCCCAACTTTCAAAGAGAAAAATTCACTTAGTTCACCATCCACACGCACTGCAGCCTTCGCACCATTGTACATACTCTTCAAAGCATTCAGCAACTTCCCATCTACTCCATATGTTCTTAATACTTTCCACAATCCTTGTCTATCCACCCTGTCATACGCTTTCTCCAAATCCATGAAAGCCGCATACAACTTCTTTCCCTTCTCTAGAAACTTTTCCACTAAAGATCCAAGAATGAATATCTGATCTACACAACCTCTTCCCTTCCCAAAGCCTCCCTGTTCTTCTCCAACTAATTCCTCTGTTCTTTCTCTAACTCTGTCAATAAGTATCCTACCATACACTTTTCCTATTATACTAAGAAGACAAATGCCCCTATGATTACCACACACTTCTTTTTCCCCTTTTCCTTTGTACAAGGGAATAATTATACCTGACTTCCAATCCTCCGGGACTCTACCTTCCTCCCAGGCCAATTTGCACATCTTCCACATCCATTCTACTACTATCTCTCCCCCATGCTTCAGCATTTCACCACACACTCCATCAATTCCTGGGGCTTTCCCCGATTTAACTTTCTTCATTGCTTTCACAACTTCTATCCTACTGATTTCTTCCTGTCTTCTCACCTCCCTCCTTCTCCTAGCCATTCCCCAGCCACTTATACTCGCATTACTTCCATCCTCTATGTTCAACAATTCCTTAAAAGTGTTCTCTCCATCTGCTCACTTTTTCTCCCTTCTCCACTAGTAATCTACCATTTTTATCTTTCACTTCCCTGCTAACTTCACTACCACCCTGTTTTACTCTTTTCACCTCTTTCCATAACATTTTCTTACAGTCCCTCCACTTTACACTCAAATTCCTTCCAAATTCCTCATCCACTCTCTTCTTACTCTCTCTTACTAATCTTTTCACCTCTCTCTTTCTTTCTACATAACTCTCTCTTCCGCCTCTCAACTTCTTTCACGCCCCTATTTCTCATCCATTCATTGTATGCTTTCTTCTTTTGTGCCACAGCCTGTCTCACCTCTTCAGTCCACCACGCTGTTCCTTGCACCCCCCTCCGTAATTAATAGGCACACAGGTAACATCTTGAATCCAACAACTTATTATTACATGCACAGTACACACTACACTTCCTATTCAAAATTTACCAAAATGGCGTCAATTCACCCAGCCTCGGAGTCCCCAGGGGGGGGGACCATAAATGCCCCCGCCATCTGCCCCTCTCCCGGTGACGACTCGAGGTGCCTGGAACCACTGTCTGACTCTCTTCTTCTTCATTTCTGCAACATTCGCGGCCTTTCATCTAACTTTCGCTCTGTTGAGCACCACCTCTCCTCCTCTAAACCTCACCTTCTTTTTCTAACGGAGACTCAGCTGTCTGAGGCAACTGACAGCAAACACTTTTCTGTATCCTCCTACTTTCTCTATACTCATTTCAAAGCCAAAGGTGGCTGTTGTGTATACATACGCAACGACTTATCTTGCTCTCGTGTTCCTGAACTTGATTCTTCTGAATTCTCCACTCTCTGGCTTCGGCTTTCCTGTCATTCTCTGACTAAATATATCTGTGCTGTTTACTTATCCCCTAATTCTACTGACTATCAAAAATTCTTCGACTATCTTACTTCTACGATGGAACACATTCTGTCCATTTCTCCTTTCTCTGAAATCTCCATTCTTGGAGATTTCAATGTTCACCACCAACTTTGGCTCTCCTCTCCTTTCACGGATCCACCTGGTGAACAAGCCTACATCTTTTCTATCCTTAATGACCTAGAGCAGCTTGTACAGCACCCTACCCGTATCCCTGACCGCCTTGGAGAGAGCTCCAACATACTTGACCTCTTCCTCACAACTAATCCTTCTGCTTACTCTGTTAATCTTTTCTCTCCGTTGGGCTCCTCCGATCACAACCTTATTACCTTAACCTGTCCTATCGCTCCAGTATGGCCTGCGGACCCTCCAGGGAAACCTCGTCTCTGGCATTTTGGAGCTGCGGACTGGGAGGCCCTCAGGCAGTACTTCTTTGATTTTCCCTGGAATGATTATTGCTTCCATGGCCGTGAGCCATCTGAGTGTGCCTTGCGCATTACGGAGGTTATTCTCTCGGGCATGGAAGCATACATTCCTTTCTCATATCCTTTGACTAACGCAAGAAAGCCTTGGTTTAATCACGCTTGTTCTAATGCTGTCCGCAACAAAAAGGCCTACAAAAGGTACCGGAGCCAACCCACCCCTGAATCACATCATCTTTACGTTTCTGCCCGGAATCGTGCTAAGTCTGTTCTTCGCTCTACTAAAAATAATTTCATCCATACTAAATGCTCTCAACTCTCCAACTCGAATTCTTCCCGCTCCTTCTGGCACCTTGCCAAAAATCTTTCTAACAACTTTACCTCATCATCATTCCCTCCTCTTTTCTACTCTGATGGTTCTGTAGCTATTTCTTCTACTGATAAAGCAGATCTCTTCGCACAGACTTTCTCCTCCAATTCCACCTTAGACGATTCCGGTGCTGTTCCTCCATCACTTCCCCCCTCTGACTTCCTCATGGCTGACATTAAAATTTCTTCAGTTGATGTATTTTCTGCCATTACTGGCCTCAGTATTAACAAGGCATATGGGCCTGATGGGGTCCCTCCTGTTGTTCTCAAAAACTGTGCTTCTGTGCTTACACCCTGCCTAGACAAACTATTTCGCCTTTGTTTGTCAACTTGTACCTTTCCTTCTTGCTGGAAGTTTGCTCTCATTCAGCCAGTCCCAAAGAAGGGTGACCACTCCCAACCCTCCAACTATCGTCCAATTGCTTTAACGTCCTGTATTTCAAAAGTTTTCGAGTCAATTCTTAATAAAAAAATTTTAAGGCATCTTTCCTATCACAACCTTCTTTCCGATCGTCAGTATGGGTTCCGTCAGGGACGCTCCACTGGCGATCTTCTCACCTACCTTTCAGACTCCTGGTCATCCTCCTTTCGGGACTTTGGTGAAAGCTTTGCCATTGCACTTGACATCTCAAAGGCTTTCGATCGAGTCTGGCACAAATCTTTAATTTCCAAACTGCCCTCCTTCGGTTTCTATCCTTCTATCTGTACCTTCATCGCTAGCTTCCTTTCTGGTCGTTCTATAGCTGCTGTCGTAGACGGCCATCGTTCTTCTCCTAGATCTATCAACAGTGGTGTTCCTCAGGGCTCTGTCCTATCACCAACTCTCTTCCTTTTATTCATCAATGATCTTCTAAGCTGTACATCTAACCCTATCCACTCATACGCTGATGACTCCACCCTTCACCTTTCCATTCGGTTCCCGCAACGCCCATCTCAACAGTTACTTCAAGAAACAAGGGATGAGGCTATGGCACACCTAATGTCTGACTTGGCTCATATCTCTGACTGGGGTAAAAATAATATGGTTGTCTTTAATGCTTCTAAGACTCAGTTCTTACACCTATCAACCCGACAAAATCTTCCACAGGTATACCCACTAATGTTTAATAATATTCTGATTAATCCTGCATCATCCTTGAACATGCTTGGGGTTTCATTTACTCGGGATTTATCTTGGAAAGATCATATTACATCTCTTGTAAAATCTGCTTCCAAGAGATTGGGTGTGCTAAGCCGACTCCGCTCTTTCTTTACCCCTGCACAATTGTTGACTCTATACAGGGGTTTTATCCGCCCCTGTGTGGAGTACAACTCTCATGTGTGGGGAGGCTCCCCACATACAGCTCTTCTCAATAGGGTGGAGTCAAAGGCTTTTCGTCTCATTAACTCTCCTCCTCTTACTGACTCCCTTCAACCTCTGTCTCTTCGCCGCACTGTTGCATCTTTATCTCTTTTCTATCGCTACTTTAATGGTCACTGCTCCTCTGAACTGTCTGCTTGCATTCCTCCACCTCTACGACGGGCGCGTAGCACCCGTCTGGCAGCAAACTCTCATCCCTTTTCTGTCCAACTCTCTAATGCAAGAGTTAACCGTTACTCCCAGTCTTTCATTCATGCAACAGGTCAGCTCTGGAACTGTCTCCCTCTGTCTGTATTTCCTCCTGCCTATGATCTCCAGTCTTTCAAACGCAGTGTGTCCAGGCATCTCAAAATGATCGGATCTTGAATTTGGCTCTCTATTGTATTTTGTTTTTCTCTTGGAGGGAACTGTTACTTCGGGCTCACGGCCTTTGGTTCCTTCTTCCTCGCATAAAAAAAAAAAAAAAAAACAATATGATTTTCCCCACGAAAGATCCACTATTGATATATTCAGTCTCCTGACCCACACCATCCATCAGTCAACTGACCAACATGGAGAAACTCATGCAGTAGCCCTTGATATTTGTAAAGCTTTTGGCAGAGTATGGCACAGCTCCCTGCTATCCAAACTCCCTTGCTATGGACTAACGCCGTTGGTTCCTCTAATTTCTTCATATCACAGCGACAGAAAGATAAAAGTTAAAGTAGCTGATGTACTGTATATTCCAAATTCCACTCGATTAATGCCGGTGTGCCATAAGGATCTGTTCTGGCTCCAACCCTATGCCTATTCATATTAACGATCTCTTATCCGTCACCCATAATCCCATTCATTCATATGCAGATGACTCAACACTTCACATTTCCATCACACTTAAAAACCCACTCACAAAATTCAGTACCTCTAACTCACGATTCAGTATTGCAGTCTCCATAAATCAAGACTTGTCTAATATCACTGAATGGTGACAAAATGACACTTTCTCATTTAATACTAGTAGAGCCAAATATATTTGACTAATACACAGCTATTGCCTGATTTCTATATCAGCTTCAGTGGTACTAATATTCCTACCTAAAAGTATTGAAACTCTCGGTGTTTTACTTAACAATGCTCTCAGCTGTACCTCTCATGTTAGATCACTTGCTAAAACCGCCTCAAAGAAACTTGAATTATTGTACAGAGTTCATAACTTCTTCAATGACAAGCAGCTAGCTATAATTAATAAGTCACGTGCACTCTCAGCTGGAATATTGCTCACCCTTGTGGAATGGATGTGGAAAGGTTGTACTAAAACAACTAGACAAAATTCAGAATAAAGCTGTTAGTATTATTAATAACCCTGCTATTACAAATTAACTACCTCCCCTACAAGTAAGAAGGTATGTTGACTCCCTTGCAGTAATATACGGATACTTTTTTTTGGCAAATGCTCAGACGAAGTTGAATCCACTGTGCCACATCTCCATGCCTTCCCTTGTGCTACAGGGGCATCTGGTAGTGTTCATGACTGGACTGTCATACTGCCATATTGCCGAACTTTTGCCTATCAGAGTCCTTTTACTCCCCAAACTGCATCTCTTTGGAACTCGCTTCCCCAGAGTGGTTTTCGCTCCAGCATCAACCTACAGCAGTTCAAGTCCAATTGTTACAGATTTTTTGTGAATGGAGGACACTTGTAATCTGGTGTATGGATTATTTTTTCATTCATTTGGTTTACCTTCCTCTGTTCTGTAATTTTTTAAAAAAACTGACCTAATTTATATGCTAATTACATCAGTTATTCAAACTGCTATATGTATGCAATTTAGCGTCCGGCAGATTTAGAGTCCTAAGGATCCGTGCATTGCATTTCTAACTTAAAACCTTTTATTATTCAACACTTCTCGGTTCACCAGGGTGACTAGCAGAACTATAAAAAATAAAATCCTTCATAACTTCCAGACATGGAGACATTAAATTTTTATATGCATCTAGTCTCAATTCTCATAGTTTTCTATACCTAATGCAACTCCTAAAGTAGCTAAGACATAATGCTGACACGCTAAGACTCAGTCAACAAAAACTCTGATTTCTCCATATTCTTTTTTCATCGACTCCCTACCTCTAAGATGGCAAAACCGATTACCTTCCCCCCCCCCCCCAGAGCGTGGCTTCATTATCCATTTGGTCTAATGTACGACAGATGTTGCTCGAAAAAAGTATGATGTAATAGTTCGGGAATAACTCAGTTATCATAGTTCTCATCTGGTCTGACCAAATTTTTGACTCAAACACTTCGATTAAGTATGAATATAACGAAGAGGAATGGTTTTGGGTTAGCAAAGATTAAATAATCCTGTTTTCAGAAAAATGGGTCAATGTCACAGTCACAGGGCTGGGTCAACTTAAACACTTTTGATCCAATTTGGACTGAAGTTAGTGGAGGGGTTAACTGTTACACAATGATGAATTATTATAAGTTTGAGAACACTCAGTCAGAGATAAAGATCACAGAGAGAGGTTATGGTTCGGTCAGAGACGGACTGCAAGTCACGGGTATTGCGCTCTTTCAGTGCTCCTTCTTGTTATTATCTCCAAAAGATTTTATTCAGATCATGCAAGACTTTTCGAACAAGAATGGGATAGCCAGAGCCTTCATCAACTCTTCACAACTACAGCACTTTTCTTCATTCTCAATTTGAATAACTTACAAAAATCCCTTGGAATCTTTTTACACAGAAGCTGTTAAAAAGTGTGAAATAGGCAAATATACATTTTAAAAATTGTATGAAGACGTAGGGATAGTATCTATTTATCTATCTACAGCCCGACGCCCTAATCCCGCAAAGGGTGGCCACAGACAAAACGCCTCCAAGTCGCTCTGTCACCCACCATTTGACTACCATCCCCCCAACTCACCCCCCCCTCCCTCATGTACCTCTCAACTCTATCCCTCCACCTCATCCTCGGTCTACCTCTCCCTCTCGCTCCCTCCACCTCACCTACATACACCCTCTTAGTCAGTCTTTCATTCTCCATTCTCTTCACATGTCCAAACCACCTCAGTGTATTTCTCCTAATCTTCTCAACCACATCCACATCCACCCCACAGTGTTCCTTCACTTCTTCATTCGTCAACCTGTCCCTCCACATGCTCCTCTCAAGTAACTCATTTCCACTGCTCTCACTCTTGACTTATTCCCCTCTTGCAAGGTCCATGCCTCGCTTCCATACGTCAGGGTAGGGATCACAATACTATCATGCAGTGACTTCTTAACTTCCATACTCACCTCCCTATTTCTTAACACTGCTTTCAGTGTACCAACAACCTTCCTTCCCTGCTGTACCCTTTCACGCACTTCATCCCCCAAAGTTCCATCCCTACTCATCACACTACCCAAGTACTTGAATGCACTCACATTCTTCATATCCTCACCATCCAACCTCACTGCACACTCTGTGATTTCATTCCTCTCAAACACCATAACTTTACTTTTGTTTACATCAACTTTCAGATTCCTCCTCCCACACACTGTCCCAAATTCATTCACCAAACCTTGCAACTCCCATTCATCTTCACTCAACAGTACTGTATCATCAGCAAACAGCAACTCCGGAAGCTTCCAAATCTCACCCTCATTCATTAGAGCCACCCCCACATCCACTGCCCTACCCTGCACCTCCTTTACAACCCCATCCATGTATATATTAAACAGCCATGGAGACATCACACAACCCTGTTTCAGTCCCACATTGAGATCAAAGAACTCACTCAGCTCACCATCCACTCGCACCGCAGCCCTAGCTCCCTCGTACATACTCTTCACTGCACTCAACAATTTCCCCTCCACTCCATATATTCTTAATACATTCCACATACCTTGCCTATCTATTCTGTCATAAGCTTTCTCCAAGTCCATGAAGGCAGCATACACTTTCCTTCCCTTCTCTAGATACTTCTCCACTAAACATCTTAGAACAAATATCTGATCTACACACCCTTTTCCCTTCCTAAATCCTCCTTGTTCTTCTCCAACTAGCTCCTCTGTCATATGTCTAACCCTATCAATGAGTATTCTACCATATATTTTACCAGTCACACTAAGTAGGCAAATACCCCTATGGTTACCACATACTTCTCTCTCCCCTTTTCCTTTGTATAAAGAAACAATTATACCTGATTTCCAGTCCTCTGGAACCCTTCCCTCTTCCCAAGCCAATCTACACAACTTCCATATCCACTCCACAACAATCTCACCCCCATACCTAAGCATTTCCCCACACACTCCATCAATTCCTGGGGCCTTTCCCAACTTAATCTTCTTCATCGCTTCCACTACCTCCGCCCTACTGATCTCTTCCTCCCTCCTCTCATCTCTTCTTCTCCCAGTCATTCCCCAACCACTTATACTCGCACTGCTCTCACTCTCTACATTCAACAAATCCTCAAAGTGCTCCTTCCATCTCCTCAGTTTCTCTCTCTTCTCCACCAACAATCTATAATTCCTATCTTTCACGCCCCTGCTATTTCCCCTTTCACACTGCCTTACTTTCTTTACCTCCTTCCAAAACAATTTCCTACTCTCCCTCCATTTCATACTCAGATTCCTCCAAAACTCTTCATCCACTTTCTAAAACTAAAGTGTACCATTAAATTATACCATTACAAAAATGTCCGTTATATGTCCATTTACTTATTCATCTTTGTTCCTAGGTTTTTGGCCCATTGCCATCAATCACTACATCTTCATAACCTTAATTAAATGTATTTTTACTTCTGCTAACGAAGTTGGAGGACATTAGTGTATTCACTCCTGTAAGTCTGTCTTTCTGTTTGCCTGTGGACAAGATGTCTCTAAAAGTGGTTATGGGATTTCAATGAAATCTGGTGGACAGATGGGCAATAGGACAAGGAAAAGTTTATTACACTTTAAGGTGGATCCGGCTCCAGATGTAAGAATAAATCATAAATTTTAGGCTACTGGTGTCAGCAGGGGCATGTCTTCACTACACTTATGTAAAGAGGACAGAGTAAAATCGTAGCATTAATTACCTCAATGACGACTTTAGATGGTGGTTGGCTTACAAATCATGACTTATATTGACGTTAAAGGAGTATGCGCTCTCTGATGCTCTCTACTTATACAAGTAACCAAACAGCGACCTATTGGCATAGTTCATGGCATAGTTCATAAGGTACGCTAACTAGTTGTGCCCAATAAGAGTCATATCTGAAGGATGGTGAGAGTTTATTGCTCACATAATGCCATTAGGATGGACAACTTGTCATACTTGTCATAAATATCAGGACTATGTAGCCTAGCCCCCAGACTTTACGCTCACTCTGGGGTAAAGGTATAATAAATAAAATAAACAAGCCATTAGGCGATGATGGCCAGCTTTGTATGGAGGTACTGCAGTGCAACATTCCACCCAAGAATCATGGCCCTGGCTTAATCTTCGG